>NC_140337.1:27182810-27367626 GCF_963514085.1 Chelon labrosus
CACGTTTTTTAAAACTGAAAATCAAAAAGAAAAAAAAAAAAAAAACATAGAGTCTAAGAGCGAAGCCAGGACGCTCGTCAGTAGCGGCTGAGGGCTGCCCCGCCTTGCTGCTGCTGCTGCAGGTTTTCGCGAAAAGCCGAGGGCGATGGTGTGAAGGTGTGGAGGTGTGAGCCGTGAGACAAGAGCTGCACCCGCGGAAAAATCTAGATTCATTATCAGAGCGCGTTTCAACAATTGTAGCTGCAGCTCAACAAACGTCCCAACAACTAAACGACTGCAGTGAGAAGGAAAGCTCAGACGTCTTGCACCTTTTGTTTTGTCCTTTTTTTTTTCTCTTTTCTTTGCACAGTTGAAGCAGGATGCAGAGTGACACATGTGCAGCGCTTGCTGCGCGTTACTTCCTGTGTTTGACAGGTTTCCACCAGTCCTTCGGTCGAGACGAAAAGTCTCTCGCTGAGTCAAAAATTCAAGCCAGGAGCGATAAATCAAGAGTTTTCATTGAGATCTTTCCTCACCCCTGCTGCGCCGGATTCAACCGACCTCAAACTCCCTGAAACCCTGAACGTTTTTCATCTTGGAGCGAGATTTTGCAGATTATTATTTATTTTAAATATATAATAATTTCACTTGGAAATCAGAGTTTTCTTTCTAGAAAGACGCGAGGACATAAAAGCAGGTTGAGCTCGACTCACCGAGGAAGCAGAGGTGACTCCACAGCTTCATGGTGGCAGGCGGTGGTGATGAATTTGCTTTCCTTTCTCTCTCCCTTTCTCTTTTCTTCTTCCTCTTCTCTCTATCACTCAGATTTCTCAAAGTCTGACCATCGGCTCTCCTCCAGTTTCCCCTTTTAGTTTTGTTCCTTATTTTTTCTTTTCCCTACGGTCCCCGGGTCCTTCCTCGTCGCCTATTCTTCAGTTTGAACGCTCTTGCGTGGCGCGTTCTCTCTTCCTCTCTTTGCTCTCTCTCGGTATCTGTCACCCTCTCTGGTTGACGCTCATTCGCTGCTCGCCTTTTTTTTTTCTTTTTTTTTTTTTTGCCTCTGTGTTTTCTTTCAAAGCGTAAAGGTCGGTGGACGCTGACGCCGAAGCCCTTGAAGGGAGTCCAACCTTTTCCTAGCCCTCATTTCAACACAATTTTACAACTTTTGGACCTGGCGTTCATTCATGACCAGACCAGGCACCCCCCACCCCATAGCAATGACACTCCTTGATGGCAGCAGCCATCCCCAGCAGGATGATAATGGGAATCATCCAAAGCTAATAATGCTACATTAGGTAGATTTGCATGTTTTAGGACTTTTCTGGTGCAGAAAGCCTCCAAGTGTTGATGTGACCATCTCCACTTTATTTGATTTTTGTGCGGTAACCCTCGGTGGCCCCTGGCGTGCCTGGGAAAGCCGACAAAGATTAGTTGAGGTCTAGTTAGTAAGAATTTCAGTCTCTTAAGTGGAGAGGAAACCAGGAAAGTTCCACACGCACAAAAACACTTTAGGAACAACTCTAGGAAGAACTGCACAAGGTGTTGACCTGGCCTCCAAATTCACTAGATCCCAAACTGATCAAGTATCTGTGGGGTGATCCACAGAGGCCCCTCCCCTCAAAGGCCCCCACTAACAACATTCTGTTGCCACCTCAGGACACCCTCAGAAGGCCCATATCTATCTACAATGGAGACCTACACAATATTAGGAAGGTGGTCATAATGTTATGCCTGATCAGTGTATATTTTTTTCTTTACCATAACCTTTTATCTCCCTCCCTCCCTCCCTCCCTCTTCTTTCCCCTCTGAACTGATCTCTACCCTCTAAACGTCTCTCGGTATCAGTCAGGAACTGAGTCATCGACCGCAGACTCTGCTCCAGTTCGACACAGGATGCTCGCTCAGTTTTCTGGCCTCCCGCCTCGCGAGCGCATCTGCCAGGGACCTATAGCGCCAACTCGACCTGCAGAACGTACAAGTCTTTGTTCAAAAAATAATAATAAACAAATAAATGGCAAAAAAAGGAAAGGTTGCAAAAAGATGATTAAGCTCTTCTCTATGCATTAATTTTATTTATTTTTTGAAGTTCGGCTGCTGCTTTGTGCATGTAGATTTCTTTGGTTTTCTTCTTTTTGTGGTTTGCTGGCTGCATGTAGAGGAGTCTGCAGCAGCTGCAGTGCAGTTTGAATATAACAGCTTTCAGGGGCAGAAGTACACAATAGTTTACATGGCTGCAAAATGCATATAAAGTAATAAAAGGTAGGAGTACATGCTGGGGGGGGGGATAGCCTTTCAGAGAGCCTTGTTATTAGTTTTATACAGTATATACATGTACACAGATCAGGCATAACATTATGACCACCTTCCTAATATCGCGTAAGTCTGCCTTGTGGTGACTCATCAGAGAATAGATATGGGCCTTCTGACGGTGTCCTGTGGTGTCTGGTAACACAGTGTTGCTAGTGGGAGGGTGTGATTTCCTTTCCACTTAAGAGACTGTACTTCTTACCAACTAGACCTTAACTAACCTTTGTCGGCCTTCCCGGGCATGCCAGGGGCCACCCGAGAGTTACCGTACAAAAAACAAATAAAGTGGAAATGGTCACACCAACACTTGGAGGCTTTCTGCACCAGGCAAGTCCTAAAACATGCAAATCTACCTCATGTAGCAATATTAGCTTTGGATGATCCCCATTCTCATCCTGCTGGAGATGGCTGCTGCCATCAAGGAGTGTCATTGCTATAGGGTGGGGGTGCCTGGTCTGGTCTAGGTGGGTGCTACATGTCTAAGTAACATCCACACCAATGAATGCCAGGTCCAAAAGTTTCCCGACAGAATATTGAATTGTCACAAGATCAATCAATCAATCAATCTTTATTTATAAAGCACTTTTAAAAACAACAAGGTTGGCCAAAGTGCTGTACACAGACATGAGAATATAAAAACACAAAGAAAAAGTTAAAACTAGATTTAAATCATAAAACCAATCAAACCACGTAAACAATAACAACCAACATCTCATGCTGAGTTAAAAGCCAAAGAGAAAAAATGTGTTTTAAGGGAGGATTTAAAATGAGGAAGACAGTCGGCCTGTCTAATGTGCAATGGCAAATGTTTCACAGTTTGGGGCCAGCAACTGCAAAGGCACGGTCACCACTCATCCTCCTCTTTGTCAGTGTTATTCACTTCTCATGTTGCATGAGACTGCTTTAATTACTTCGGACTGTATCTGTAGCACAGAGAACTTTTTAAGCTCGGGTCTTAAGGTTTCTTGAATCTAATAATAAAAAATATACTGTTGGGGCCATATATTTCTTGATAATAAAACATGATGCGGTGTGATGGAAAAGAAGAAACAAAACTCTTAGAACTCGTAATTTGTGGTGTGATTTTTTTTTACTTTACAAAACATGGCCAATTCACCAGGATTAAAACCACAGATGACCTCTGACATTATTACACATTACTGAAGATCTCCAGGTGAAACAGGTCCCTGTTTTAAAGTCGTTAGTAACTGCACGTTTCCGTCTAAATGAGGAGGCGAAAAAGCATAAAGTAACATGACAGAGCATTTCTGAGTACAGAGTTATTTTACACTAATACATGTAGTATGTTTGTAAAGAGCAGGGGTTGCGTTTTTTTTTAAAACGATGACGGAAAAATCTGAAGGCCAGCTGTCATTTTGTCAGATTGCAATTCACACCCCAGACCACTTGGTGGCAAGAGAGCATATTAACTGGCTCTTGTCACTCTTGATTAGTAGTGTAAGAGTCAGTTAAGTTTCGTTTATCTACCGCCGAGTGATAAACTGCTGCTGACTCTTGGTTAAGCAGGGATCTATGAGCAGTCGGTTTAGTTTCGTTTCTCTGTGTATTGTGCGTAAGTGAGTGAGTGTCTGAGTGCCTTAGTTTGCTAGTGGTCAAGTCGGGTAGTAAGTTTTGATTCTCTGCGGAGTGAGATGTAAGATGTTTGAATGGTGCAGTTTAATTATATATCAATCAAATGTGGTAGGACTCAACTGAGCCGGTTAAATAGACGTCTAGATTCATGATTCTTGAATCGTCTTTGATGGCTGGCCAAAGATTCGGCTCATGTAACCGCGGTTATTCAATTCAATTTTATTTATATAGCGTCAATAACAATACAAATCGTCTCAAGACGCTTTACAAAAACCCGGCCTGAAACCCCCAGAGCAAGCCTGAAGGCAACGGTGGCAAGGAAAAACTCCCTTTTAACAGGAAGAAACCTCAAGCAGAACCCAGCTCATATGGAGGGACCCATCTGCCTAAGGCCAGCCGGGTACAGACAGAAGAAAGAGAGAAGAGAACAGCAAAGAGAGAAGAGAAGAGAACAGCAAGATAAACATACATCTGTCATAGATACACATATCTGACTAAAGTGTACATGTGGAATCTTATGATACAAACTGATGATGTTACATGACAGTTTGAAAATGTAAGAGGAATCATAGGCAGGTTGGAGAATTGTTCATTCAGGTAGGAGTGGATAACTTCAGGATTCCATGAAGACTAGGCAGGCTGATGAGACCACGACAACAGATGTAGTATAGAGCTCCACAGGAAACACACCACTCCAGGCCAGAGATACTCACAAGAAGAGGGGGGAAGGGGGGGAAGGGGGGGGAAGGGGGGTGGGACACACACAGCAGTAAACATTCTACATAGTAATAGCACAGAATTGTATGACTAGTAGTATATAGGAAATTAGAGGGCAAGAGCTCTGTGCCAGAGAAAAGAAAGTGGAGGATGCGAGAGAGGAGAGAGAAGAAAGAAGGAGGACATGTGTTTGGTGCATCGTCCCCCAGCAGCCTAGGCCTATAGCAGCATAACTAAGGGATGGTTCAGTCCAGCCCTAACTATAAGCCTGATCAAAAAGGAAAGTCTTAAGCCTGACCTTAAAAATAGAGAGAGTGTCTGCCTCCCGAACCCAAACTGGGAGCTGGTTCCATAGGAGAGGAGCCTGATAGCTGAAAGCTCTACCTCCCATTCTACTTTTTGAAATTCTAGGAACCACAAGTAGGCCTGCACTTTCAGACCGAAGTGATCTGCTGGGATGATATGGTACAATAAGGTCTTTAAGATACGATGGAGCTAGGCCTTTAAGGGCCTTGTATGTAAGGAGGAGGATTTTAAATTCTATTCTAGACTTTAAAGGGAGCCAGTGAAGAGAAGCTAAAACTGGAGTAATATGATCTCTCTTGCTAATTCCTGTCAATGCTCTTGCTGCGGCATTTTGAATCAACTGGAGGCTTTTTAAAGAGCTATTTGGACAGCCAGACAGTAATGAATTACAATAATCCAGTCTGGACGACACAAATGCATGAACTAGTTTTTCAGCATCACTCTGAGACAGGATGTTCCTAATTTTGACGATATTACGCAGGTGAAAGAAGGCAGTCCTGGTCACTTGCTTTATGTGACATTTAAAGGACATATCCTCATCAAATATAACACCAAGGTTTTTTACAGTAGTACTGGAGGCCAAGGTAATGCCATCCAAAGACACCATGTGATTAGATAATGAATCTCTGAGATGCTTAGGACCGAATACAATAACTTCTGTTTTGTCTGAGTTTAAGAGTAGGAAATTACAGGTCATCCAAGCCTTTATGTCTTTAAGGCATGCTTGGAGTTTAACCAACTGATTAGTTTCATCTGGTTTCATAGATAAATATAGCTGGGTGTCGTCTGCATAGCAATGAAAGTTTATGCCATGTTTTCTAATAATCTTGCCTAATGGCAACATGTATAACGTGAAGAGTATTGGTCCTAGCACAGAACCCTGAGGAACTCCATAACTTACTTTTGTATAAGTAGAGGAATCATTATTGACATGAACAAACTGGAATCTGTCAGATAGATAGGATTCAAACCAGTCTAATGCAGTTCCTTTAATCTTGACCTCACTTTCAAGTCTCTGTAGTAAAATATTATGATCAATAGTGTCAAATGCAGCACTAAGATCTAGCAGAACAAGTATAGAGACAAGTCCACTGTCTGAAGCCATGAGGAGATCATTGGTAACTTTAACCAGAGCTGTTTCTGTACTATGATGAACTCTAAAACCTGACTGAAACTCTTCAAACAGACCATTCTTGTTTAAGTGGTCACACAACTGATTAGCAACAACTTTTTCTAGAATTTTGGAAATAAAGGGAAGGTTGGAGATTGGTCTATAGTTGGCTAAAACATCTGGATCTAAAGTGGCTTTCTTAAGTAAGGGCTTAATTACAGCAATCTTAAAAGACTGAGGCACATATCCTGTTAATAAAGATAAATTTATCTGGTTCAATATGGAGATGTTAATTAATGGAAAAACTTCTTTGAGCAATTTAGTTGGGATTGGATCTAGAAGACAGGTTGATGGTTTAGATGCTGTAATTGTTGAAGAGAGCTCAAGAAGATCTACTGGGGAGAAGGATTCCAGATATTGATAAGGTCGTACAAAAGTTTCTAATGTCGCTGTACTTGCATCTTTAACAGCTGTTGGAAGGATGCCTTGAATATTTTCTCTAATGCCGACAATTTTATTAGTAAAGAAGCTCATGAAGTCATTACTACTGAGGGCTAAAGGAATAGATGGCTCAACAGAGCTGTGGCTCTTTGTCAGCCTGGCTACAGTGCTGAAAAGAAATCTGGGCTTGTTCTTGTTTTCTTCTATTAATGATGAATAATATGCTGTTCTAATACTACTGAGAGCTTTTTTATAAGTTGTTAAACTATCTTTCCAGGCTATGCGAGCTTCTTCAGAATTAGTGGAATGCCAAATTCTTTCTAGCTTTCGGGCTGCCTGTTTTAAACAGCGCAACTGTGAATTATACCATGGAGCTAGCCTCCTCCTATTTATGACCTTCTTTTTCAGAGGAGCAACTAAGTTTAAAGTTGAACTAAGCGATGCTGCAGTGCCATCGACAAAATAATCTATTAGTGCAGGGGTTAAATTGTGGTTGCTGTCGTCCACAACATTGGTACATGGCACTGAGGTAAATAAAGAAGGAATTAATTCTTTATATCTAGTTACAGCATTGTCAGACAAACATCTACTGTAATGAAATGTCTTTTCGGTTCCTGTGTAATCCATTATTGCAAATTCAAAGGTTATGAGGAAATGATCAGACAAAAGAGGGTTATGAGTAAATACTGTTAAACCTTCAGTTTCTATGCCATATGTTAGGACAAGATCTAAGGTGTGATTAAAACTGTGAGTTGATCCATTTACATTCTGAGAAAAGCCAATCGAATCTAATAATGATGTAAATGAGGAGCTAAGGCTGTCACTGACAACATCAACATGGATGTTAAAGTCACCTACTATAATGACTTGATCTGTTCTAAGAACTAAATCACATAAAAACTCAGAGAATTCAGCTAAAAACTCAGAATAAGGAGCAGGTGGGCGATACACCACAACAAAAAGAATTGGTTTTTGTATTTTCTGTTCTGGATGGGGAAGACTAAGAGTAAGACTTTCAAATGAATTAAAGCTCTCCTTAGGTCTAGGATTAATAGATAAATCAGAGTGGAAGATTGCTGCCACTCCTCCTCCTCTACCTGTGCTTCTAGGAATATGATAATTACTATGACTGGGTGGAGTAGACTCATTTAAACTAACATATTCATCATCCTGTAGCCATGTTTCAGTCAAACTAAATAGATCAATCTGATGATCAGTTATCAGATCATTCACTAAAAGAGATTTAGATGAGAGAGATCTGACATTTAAAAGACCACATTTAATTTTCCTATTCTTCTGTTCTACCAATGAACTTGTACTGATTTGAATAAGGTTCCTATGAGAAACTCCTCTTTTGTTATTTATTGGTTTAAATAATCTGGGAGCAGACAGAACATCTATAGAGTTGATAGAGTTTAGGGTGTGAGACAGTCCTAGAGAAGCGGCAGAGAAGTGTGTAAGACTACAACTCCGCCTCCTGGTCTGAACTCTGGGTTGTCATGGTTTCGGGGGGTTAATAAAATCGGCCATATTCCTAGAGATGAGAGCAGCACCCGCTAAAGTTGGGTGGATGCCATCTCGCCTAATCAGACCAGGCTTTCCCCAGAAAGTGTGCCAATTGTCAATGAAGGCCACGTTGTTTTCTGGACACCACCTAGATAACCAGCGATGGAATGACGACGTGCGACTAAACATGTCATCATTGGTCAGGTTGGGCAGGGGACCAGAGAAAACTACGGAGTCCGACATAGTTTTAGCAAACTTACACACCGATTCCACATTAAGTTTTGTGACCTCCGACTGACGTAACCGGGTGTCATTACTGCCGACGTGAATAACAATTTTACTGTATTTAACCTTAGCCTTAGCCAGCAGTTTGAGGTTAGATTCAGTGTCGCCCGCTCTGGCCCCTGGAATGCATCTAACTATGGTCGCTGGTTTCTCTATCTTCACGTTCCGCAAAATAGAGTCGCCAATCACCAGAGTTGGTTTCTCAGCGGGCGTGTCGCTGAGTGGGGAAAATCGGTTGGAGACGTGAAGGGTTTGGTGGTGCTCCACGGGCCTTGTGGGACTATGCTTCCTTCGAACCGTCACCCAGCCGCCCTGGTTTCCCGGCTGCTCGGGAGCTGTCGGGGGACAGCTAACTGGAGCTATGCTAACAGGAGCTACTCTTGGTCGGTCCGCACCGGCTACAGGGCCCTGGCTAGCTGCTGGTTGTTTTTCAATGGTGCGGAACCGTGCTTCCAATTCGGAAAGCCTCGCCTCCAGTGCTACGAATAAACTACATTTGTTACACATACCATTACCACTAAAGGAGGCAGAGGAGTAACTAAACATGTGGCACGAGATGCAGGAGAGAGAAGAGGAAGCAGAGGGAGAAGCCATGTTAATTCGCTAACGTTAGCAGACAAAGTTGATTAGAAGAGAGAGTGTGTGGTTCAAAAAGTAGCTATAGAGGACAGGTGGTTATATGAGCTGAATCTTTTTTTCCACTGCTACTGAAAATTAATTGAAAGTGAATGAATAGTGAATGCTATTGAATATGTCATTGTTAAAAAATAAATAAATAAAATGGCGGGTAACAATGGGGTTATGACGGAATTTTTATGACCCTGTCAGTCAAAATGAAACAACAAAAAAGTCTAGCACAACCTCTGGCGTAGAGGATACTGTATTTGCTTTATGTGCTTTCAGATCATTCAAAAAAAAGCCCATGCCACTCCAAACGCTGTCAAAATGAATCCAGTTATCGATGGATTTCATCAATAGTGAAGATCTTATGTTGAGTCTTAGTGGCTCGTTTTTATCTGACCAGCAGCTAGAACATTTCTAAAGAAAAGCAGAAAACATTCAGTTTGAACAAGCAGAGATTAAATAATGTTTGGCTACAGCAACAGCGTCTGGTTTATTTTCCCCTTGAGAATTACAATTAGTAAGGAAGTAGACATACCGTAAATGTACAGCTGTTATTAAGGAACATGTAAAAAAAAAAAAAAAAAACTTTTTGTTCATGCGGTTACTATCAGCTCAACATGGATCAGAGGAGCAGAACCACTTCAATGAATGAATGAATGAATGAATAAAAAACTGGTGGGTTACTGTTCGGCCTTATCACTACATATTGTGTTGAGCCCTTCACCTATCATTGTTTTAGATGATTTTTTCTGACTTGAAATACACAAATAACTTTCTCATAATTCAGATAAATTTTGGTGAACTACTTTTACTCAAATTTAGTAGAAGCAGACTAATTTACAAGAGTTCTTGACTTCGAGAGGTACAAGGTAACATTGTCTGCAAAGAAACACGCCACAATCGTAGAGGGAGGATAGAAAACAATAAAAGCAGTTTTTGTTTTTTTTCTTCGCCATTATTCACAGAACCAGGAGAGCACAGACCAGGAAGAGGGAACCAAGGTAGACATTTTCAGCAACGGCTTTCCTCTGCAAGAAGTGTGCAGCAGCTGTGGGAACATGAAAGAGAGGACATGAAAGCTTTTATATGGACGACGTGTATTCAAAATATTACAGAACATTTCAGATAAATAAATGGAGCGAGGGAAACTCAATTTGCCGGTCAGTCTATATTTCAATCTTTATGTTTCATGAGCTTTGGGTAAAGACTGAAAGAATGGTATTGCAGATACAAGCAGCTGAAATTAAATATCCTGATGTAGCTAGGGGTAGAGCAAAAGAAGACAAAATAGGCCAGTTTAGGTGGTTTGGGAATCTGGTGGGAATGCCTCCTGAGATCCTCGCTTTGGAGGTTTATCAGAGCACAACCAGCTGGATGGAGACCCCAGGGTAGACACAGAATTTGCTTGAGGAATTGCATATCTCAACTGTCTGGAAATGGGATGAATGCAGGGTAATACTTGCAAAGTTATTTGTAAAAAATATTTTAATTCCTCCAAGCCGCTGTAGACAACAGATCAGCAGTTACCAGAAACATTTAGTTGCTGTTGTTGCTGCACAATAGCGTGGTCACGGTGTTCACGCTAGATACTGGAAACAAAGGGTGCATATCCTTTTGCAACATACAGATAGGTTTCATTTGTTTGTCTAGCTTCAAGACTTTTTTTCAGGACTGTTTTGAGTAATTTTTATGCAGAAATGTAGAAAATTGTGAAGGCCACAAAAACTAGTCTTTGTGGTGTGTTTAAGTGCACATTTTTGGTCCAGACACAAGCAACATGAGGCAAGGTTATCTGTAAAATATTTGAATTTAGGAGCTGTGCAACAGTGTGAATACTCATGAGCTCACAGCTAACCCTTGACAGCAAGCTAGCATGCTGTCAGCCAGCAGAATAATTGTCGGTCAGCTCGGGACAATAAGTTCGTATCCAGATTGGTTGAATTCGAAATCTGCCAATAAGCAATTCCTGTTCTGTGAAGCATCACACTGGAGAATTTGTGTTTTCTTCTTCTTTCTAAGTGGATCTTTGCCATCGGCCTCATTATCTATAAGATAAAACATCTAAAAATGTCAGACTGAAATAATCAAGTACAGAACATAAAGTATTGACCTGAAAAAGTCAAGTTTACCTGAGGAGACAAAGGAGGATGAGTCATCTTGCCCTGGCATGGACCATATAAAGTTTGTTTCATTTTCAGGCTCAATTAGGGTGATGTTCCATTCCTCATCATCATCATAATACTCAGAATAATTATAAGTCTCAGTTTCATATTGGTATCCACTGGGTAAAATCGATAAAATGACTGCAGCACCTAAAGAAATATAAGGACAGAAAAAGAAAGTTTATAAAAACTGCAAAAAACAGTTGTTTTTCTTACACTGATCTGGTAAGGTCATGACACACGAAGCCAACAGTCGACTATTTGCCAGCGTCAGGCAGACAATAAGTGTCCGTTGCCCTAGTTTTTGGGGTGTCCACCATTGGTTGCAGGAGTGGAAACCTCATTCCGTCCATGAAACATGAGGGTGGTAATGTCCTGGTTTGGGCCTGTTCTGCTGCATGTGGACCAGGACGACTTGTCATCACTGATGGACCAATGAATTCTGAATTATACCAGTGAATTCTAAAAGAAAATGTCAGGACATCTGTCCATGAGCTGAATGTGAAGAGAAACTGGGTCATGCATCAAGACAACGAGCCCAAGAACACAAGTGGTTCTACAAAAGAGCGGTTAAAGAAGAACAAGATAAATGTTTAGGAATGGCCAAGTCAAAGTCCTGACCTTAATCCAATAGAAATGTTGTGGAAAGACCTGAAGCAAGCAGTTCATATGAGGAAACCCACCAACATCTCAGAACTGAAGTGGTTCTGTTCTGAGGAATGGGCTAAAATTCCTCTGTAGATGAGTGATCAGCAGTTACCAGAAATTTTTAATGTAGGGATCTGATGTTCGGATCGGAGCCTGATCTTTTGTAGTTCTTTATTTTAGGGCTGTCATAAACCAAAACCACATCCTTGTTGTCTTCTGTTTTAGTGGAGATCGGCTAGCGTCAAAGCTGCCAAAAATCCAAAAAGAAGAAGATGAGGAACCAAAATCACATGACTTAAAAATGTCTGCTATACTTTACTCTGGAAAAGGAAGTAAATCAGACAGCAACTAGTAAATAGTTCAATGTGGATGTTTGGTGTGGTAGTAGTAGGAGACTGGCATTCAATACAACCTCCTAGTTTCAACTGCTACAAAGAAAAAAAAAAAAAGCTACAAAGACTGTAAGACATTTAAGATCAGATCGAGGCCCTGATCAGGACTTGACTCGGCCGATAACTACTTCTGAAAACATCAGAAAACACAACAAAAAAAGAAAGTCCAGTTTGACGGTAGGTCTTAATCGTAAACTATTATAACTAATTATAAATTGCCATGTAATTTGACAGCTGTCCTTTTTAAATAGTCACCAGAGCTAGAGTTGGTTGCAATATGAGGAAACGGAACCAAAAATAAAGTAAAGAAGTTCACTTCCATTTACTTTTTTCACATTACTTATAACCCTAATGGCATTCAGATCCTTCCAGTTTGGTCTCTCCTTCCTGGGATTTCTGGAATTAATGGAAGTGAATGGGTGACGTAAGATTTAAAACGAGTTGCTCTGGAGTTCAATCAAGTTTAAACGGGTCAAAAACTAAATGTGCACGACACGAGAAATCGGTCACGACACCGTTTCGCCAGACCTCTGCTTATGGTTTGATCAACTTACCGAGAGCCCACATCAGGAGGTAAAGCTTTGTCTTTGCCATCTTCTTCTCTTCCAAAGGTTGGTTGAAAATCTAGGACCACTGAGCTTTGTCTGAGTTAAGCAAAAGCTTCTTCTCTGCTGTCTGATCTGATGTGAGTATACTGTGAGACAGGAAACAGAAGTAGTTACACTACGTTGCCCCCCCCCCCCCCCCCCACCAAGAGGATTTGAAAGTGGAAACATCACAATACATATGAAAGAGAAAGTAAGATATGTATTCTACTGAATCAAAATGGTCTTCAAACTAAAATAAACTCTCCCTGTTCACCTACTTTTAGAACAATGTTGTGTTTCTCAAAGTTTAAGATCAAAATTTGAGCTTTCACATTTCTTTGGCTCCGTAGTTTAAGGATCATTTTGTCTGAGTTTTTGAATTCTTTTGTATAAATTACTTGTTTTTGTTTTTAATGCATTCGTTTTATATTTCAGTTTTTTCACAGTGTATTTTTTCAGTTACACTATATTATTTATGTGAATAAATTGACGCAAGTGATAAAGTTCTATTTAGCATATATTATTATATATATATTTGAAATCATCATTTTTTACAACATATTTAAAAGTTCACGATCAAAATTTCAAATCTTTTATTTTTCATGGTATTGAAAAATTTAGCCCGTATTTGGCTCCTTATTAAACTGTACACTTACTCTTATTTTTCAAGATCTAAAATTTGAGCTTTCACTTTTTTTCCCCCAAGTTAATAATAATATTAAACTTTTGGATCCATCTTCACCAGCCACAAACGTAATGGCCGGTGAGGATGGGCTCCAGTCATCCCGTGACTACAGATGATGGATGACTAAGAGGAAACTATTCTAAATACATAAATAATAATTTGACTGTGCATGCCTTAGTCTGGGATCTCTACATGTGAAACTAAAGGTTTTATTTAACAAACGCTCTTCTTTCTGTGAGGATGGGAGCAAAAACACAACTTTGTTCATTTTCAATTTAAAATACAGCTGATCGACCAATCAACTAATTGACCAATCGACTAATCAACCAGCAACAACTCTTACCTGGCGATGGTCTCCAGGAGATTGGAGATCAGTTTTAGAGTCGAGACGAGCGACAGGAAAAGATCCAGAGATCTGCATCAACTGACATGTCCACCACATCACTAAACAGAGCAGGAGGAGGAGGAGGAGGAAACAAGAAGGAGGATGAGGAGAAAAAGTGAAGAAGGAGGAGGACTGGAATCAAAGAAGAGAGGAAAAAGTAGAAGAAAGATGAGGAAGAGGAGAAGAGAAGGAAGATGATGAGGAGGAGAATAAAAAAGAGAAGAAGGAGGATGAGGAGAAAAAGTGACATAGGGGGACTAGAATCACAGAAGAGAGGAAAACATAGGAGACAGAGGAGGAAGAGGAGGAGCTGAAGAAGGAGAGAAGAAGGAGATAAGAAGGAGGAGGAGGAGGACTGGAATCAAAGAAGAGAGGAAAGGGGACGAGAAGAAAGAAGAAAGAGAAAAAAGAGAAGCAAGAATGAGAGGAGAAGAAGAAAGAGGAGGAGGCCAAAGGGAGGGGGAAGACTAGAATCAAAGAAGAAAGATAAAAGGAGGAGAAGAAAGACAAAAGGAGGAGGAGGAGGACTGGAATCAAAGAAGAGAGGAAAAGTGACGAGAAGAATGAGGAGGAGGAGGAGAAAAAAGAGAAGGAAGAAGAAGAGAAGAAGAAGAAGGAAGTGGAGGAGGAGAAAAGGAGAAGCAGGAGGACTGGAATCAAAGAAGATAGAAAGAATAAAGGAAGAGAAGTAGACAGAGGAGAAGAATTATAGAACAAAGAAGGATGAGGAGGAGGAGAAGAAAACGAGAAAAAGTGGTAGGAGGAGGAAAATGAGGAAGAGAGGCAAGGGTTGTTTCTGTCCTTCCTCGAATCAAGTGTGTTTTAATGAGAAATAAGCAAAAACAAAAGTTGATCGGTCAAAATCTTTTTTTTTTAATAATCTTCATCATCTTGGAAAACAAACAAAAAATAATAATATTAAGAATAATTTACTTCACGAGGAAAGAAAAGAAGAAACCATCAGGAGGCAGCCTCAACACAGAGATGACGATTGACTGCAGGGACTAAGAGCTACTTATGGTCTCAGGACACAAATAAGAATTCAACAAACATTTAACAGAGAAAAATACATGAGAAATTAAAATCCACTGTATTTACGTCTGGGGTATTGCACTAAGATCATAAGGCTCTGTCATAACTCTCTGTGAGTGTGCACATACAGACAAAAGGAAAACAAGATGGAAAGGAAGACACAACAGATGCTTTAGATTCACAGTCGGTCACTCGCTTTGTTTCATTTTCAGCAAATAATAATAAAAAAATAAATCAAAGAAAAGAGAAAGCAGCCGGATAATCGTCTATACTTTCATTTGAGAGCCTTCCCTGGTTTCACATGAGTTCCAAGTGAGTTTTTAATTGAGATTTTACTCAAGTTCTTCATTGTATTTCTGTTGTTTTTCCTTGAATTGTTCCGTTTTTATTAACTTTATTTCATGCATTGTAATCTTGATTTATACAAATAAAGATTATTATTTTTATAATTATTTATTGCAGTCATTTAAAAGTTAAATTACTTAATTTAGTCATTTAACTTAGTTAATGATGCTTAATTTTCAAGTTTGTGTACTGTAAAAACAAACATCGTAAGAAAAATAAATTAAAATTAAAGTAAAATGTCATAATTCAAATGAAGAGGAAAAACAGGGAAAACACTGTTATCCTGCAAAGCAAAACTGTTGTTTAAAAGATTACTCCAGGATCTGACAGACCTTGAATTAAGTGTAAACGCATGCCAAAAAATATTAAATATATTACACATTCTATAAATATTTTACCTGCAGTTAGAATATATAAAACCATCGTAAAAACCTACATAAGTTACTGAATATTGTGCTTAGATTGTACTTCTGCAGGTGTGAACAAACTAAGTTAAATTCTGAGATTGTTTTAACATGTTTTATGATGTATTATCAGATATTTTTTGTCTTTTATTCTGCAATAAAACTTAAAATTTTATCATTTTCAGCATGTGCTTAGTTTTTATTGATTTATTCTGGAGAAATCGAATTAAAATTTCTCTTCATAAGATTTGACTTTCATTTTGTTTCACAGCCGCTGCATTTGACCGTTTATTTTACGATTTTTCTTTTTACAGTGTATGTCTCAACAAATTAGAGCAAAGATTTAACAAAACAATTTGCACGGACCCCAAAAACATGTGGAAAACTTGATTTATCTTTAAACATCTGGCAAATGTAGTGCCTGTAAAATAATAATAATAAAAATGATGTTCATTAAATGACATCAAAGAAGGCGTTGAATTCTGCAGTATTGAATGTACACTATTCTTCTCAGGCTGCTAACTTGTTATCTTTCAGGTCTATTTAGTGTAAAGTCACTTCAGTGTATTTAAGGTTAGTTTTATTTTTAACATTTATTTATTTATTGCATCCAGAGCAGCAAGGGCTTGATTTAAAATGGCCGGTGCACTTTTTTTATTCATATATGCCTCCACAAATTAGTGCAACTAGATTTAACAAAACTATTTGCACAGACCCCAAAAACATGTCGAAAACTTGATTTCTCTTCAAAATAATCTCCTTCAAAGACATCTTCAAGTGCTCCCAGGAATATGCTGTACATAGTGTTTATACAGGTTTATATTTTGCTGTAAAATCCACTTAAATTGTGAAAAACACATGATGCAAAAAGTCTTCTGTGAATGATGTTGAGTATTATTCCTCAGCAGAACAGTCCAATGCGATGCTGTGCTCCTGGGCGATGGCAGCCAGCTCCTTCAGGAACTCTGCAAACAGGATGATGGCGAACACTCGGCTTTTGGCTTGGGCAGGAATAGGAGGGCAGGGCGGCAGGACACTGAGAGGAGGCAAAGCCAGAGCATTCTTCACTGAGCCATTGGGAAGAGATGGATCCAGGATGACATCGCTGCCCTGAGATTGGAGGCTCTCTGTGGGAGACATGGGGAAAAGAAATCTATTTAGTTTTTTAGCTAGGAAGCTATGAAGACCTACTGTTAGCTAGGAGGCTAAGAAGAGCTTCAATTGGCTGGGGGACGAGGAAGCTAGGAACTATCAACCTGCATAACTCTGGTGCATAAAGAACCTACTGTCACCTTGTGGTCATTGTGTGTTACAACAACTGATCATCACAAGTTTGAGACTAGGAAGGTAGGAAGAGCTACTATTGGCTGGGAGGCTAGGAGGAGCTAATATTAGCTGGAAGGCTAAGAAGTTAGAAAGAGCTACTATTAGCTGGAAGACCAGGAAACTAAGAAGAGCTACTGTTAGCTAGGAGGCTAGAAGCTAGGTAAAATAGCAGTAAAATACCAACAACCCCAAGCTTCATTAATTAACATATTAATCATCTTTGTGTGTGTGTGTGTGTGTGTGTGTGTGTGGTGATGATCATTAACCTCTGAATTTCCCATCTTGGTCTTTAACCAACAGGAACCTCCAAGCCTGAGTGACCAGGGCCGGGTAGTCTGGTCTGGCTGCAACGTAGCACTCTATCTGGGCATGCACCGACTCCATCACCTAGGAATACACCACAGGTACAAGAGTACACACAATATTAATCTAGCATTATTTTATTGCAATGGCTAGTCAGCAAGAAGGTATCCTTCTCAATGGGACTTCCTCCCATGGTCCCAAAAATGTGTATGTCAAGGTACAGACCCACCACAAATACTACAGCCAATGGTAAACTGGAAAACATACATTCTGCATCTGTTTGAGAGGAAATAACGTTTCATACCAGCAGGTGGCAGTAGTCTGTGTTCATGGTTTAAATGTGAAAGAGCTACTATTAGTTCAGGCGTTACCTGGTAGAGTGTTCGTACGCTGAGCTGGTTGTTTGTGTCTGTGCTGAGTAGGAAGGATCTCAGGAGGGGTTGCGGGTATGACGCCAACTGTGCAAGGATGCCTGTCACCAGCAGGTTCACGGCTATGGAGTTTTCCAGGAGGTTCTCCAGTCGGGACAACAGGACGCTGATAAAAGGACCTGTTGCATCATGGAGGAACTACAGGTTAGCAGGAGAACTGCTACGATGTCCAAGTGAAAGTGTTTTGAACCCTGACTCAGTACATACCTGTAAATGGAACTCCATGACTCATGCTGCCTTTCTTAGTGTCGCTCCTCCTCTCCTCTTCCTCCTCTTCCTCCATCACCTCATCCTCCCCCTCTTTCTCTGCGTCACCCTGCGAGGAGCTGAAACAAACTCCAGCGCTAAGCTCCTCCTCTTCCTCCTCAAGTTTCTGCCTCAGCTCTTGAACTCGCTTCCTGAATGTGGTCGTGTCATCTGTGATGTCTTCACAGTCTGGCTCCACCCCTAAAGACAGCATGAGCTCACGGTACTGGGACAGGAAGTTGTTGTTGTTGTTGTTGTGGGTGACTTTGTTCACGGGCAGACTTGGAGACTTGGCATTGGTTGTGGACACAGAGGGCTCAGATTTGCGATGGCCATTGGGTAAAGTCTTTGTTGCTGCTAAAGATTGAGGCTTGTGCAGTTGTTGCGTTGTGTGCACGTGATTGTTGCAAGTTGAGAGGTCACTCAGGTTGCCGTTTTGCTGTCCGTCTTTCTCAGCATCATCACATTCGTCTATGATGTGATTCTTAGCATCAGAACCACTGGCAAAGCGTTGACGTCCCTCTAGCTCTCCTTGATCAGTTATCTCCTTTACCTCATCCTCTTCCTCCTCCATGTCGTTGCCACAGTCCTCACTCCTCCTCCTCCTCGTCACCTCCTTCCCATAATCCTCACTCCTTCTCCTTGTTGACATAATGCTGTTAACAGTTTCCATAACCGTCCTCCATGTTGTCGTCGGCATTGCCGTTGACACTCGCTGGCCTTTCGAGATGCTTCCGCGGGCTCGCCGATTTGCTGCCATGATTCGCTCCAAAATGGCCGCCTTCGTGTCTTTTTGAGCGACGAGATCGTAGACCAGCACGTCATCCTGAAACTCGGATTCCTCGACGTATGAACCGTGCACCAGCTTGGTCGCACTGCGTCTCATTTCCTGGATGTGCCGGGGGGGCAGCGGGGGAGTGCGTTGGCTTTCGGCCTCTGACGTTAGGCCGCCATTTGAGAGCGCCATATTTATCGCCGGTGATGACGAAAGATCCTCATCCGCAAAAATGTCGTCCCACTCCAGCTCCAAGGCAGAGCTGGCTCTCCCTGCTTGGTTGCTAGTGGAGACGGTGTCTGAGGAGGATGGGGTAGGGGAAAGAGCTAAAGGCGGGGGAGTGATAACCAAAGAGCAAATGGAGTCACTCTTGACTCGCCCTACGATCTCTTCTTCATCTTCTGCGTCTTCCCCTGGAGTGTCAGATCGGTACTCTTGAGGTGGAGGATCAATCCCGTCGTAAGGAGCCGACCAGAGCCGACACGCCCTGCAGATAAAAACCAAAGTGAACTGATGATGTTGGATGTATAAATTAATCTTTAATGGGGCGTTGCCAAAAATTCTCTATTATATTTCTTCTGCTTTCTAGACATGCTACCAGGATAGCCCCAGTGGAGGGCAAAGATATTAGCTTAGTCCACCACTTTCAACTTCAATATCTCAACAACTATGGGAGCTCATGCACAAACTTTAGTACAAATATTCATGTTCTCTGGAAGGATAAACCCTACTGCATTAGAACTCTATGAGATTTTATACATCCCATTCCTTACAGTGTTGATGGTTAGTAGAACTTTCAAAATATGTGTGTGTTATACTGGTCCAAAACACCACAAAAAACTTCATCTCACAAGAATTCTTAAATTCAAATAGCTTTGAATGACAATAAAAAAGAAAGTCTAAGTGTATACAATCAGAAATCTTTTTGCAATCAAAGGAGTCACCACCACCACCTGGTAATCTTACAAACAAAACAAGTCTAATGGACTTTGGCATTGGCATCATCACGTCCTTTCATCTTTTACTTGAAATGCAATGCTACAGGCTGCCCAGCAGATGTCACTTCAAAACAATGAACCGCTTTAAACTAAATGAATTTACTTTCACTGCTCTGATGCAGAGTTGGGGAGTCACTGTATCACTATGTCATGTTTCTAGATGAAGCTGGAGAATAATCTCTTCTTCTAGCAACAGAAGCTACGTCACATCACCCCAAACTGCCAGTTTACTGACGATAATCAGGACCAGGCTGAGAAATACAAACCAGTGGGAAGTGGAAATCGCCTGGCGGGCATCCCAGAGGTAATGGAGGTAGTTTACATCCATCAGAAAGTCTGAACCGCGACAGTAGCCGACACTGTCCGATACTGACAGATCTAACAGACGCACACAGAGAATTCAAGTGAGTATATAAAGTATGTACTTGAGGGTACGTACTGTATGTGTTGCTTGTACTGACCTGCTCCTTTGGGCCAGTGGATGTGTTCTGAGTGTGAGTTGTGGAGGTACACCGGGCACCAGGAGGGCATGAGGAGCAGGAAGGAGGCGGCGCTGGAGGAATAACAGTCCCTCTGCTTTAAGGAGTAGTGCTGTTTCCTGTTCAGGTGGCTGCAGGGAATCAGATACCTGAGGTGACATGGACACACATGGATCAGCAAGTCGGAACGGACTCATTATAGTTTGAAAAGTTGGTCTGGAGTCTCTCTGTTGGTAACTGGTTCTGCTCTGGCAATTTTGCCAGTCAAATCGTTTGGGGGCGGGGCTTAATGTGGTGATGGACAGAAGAGTAACAGTAGTCATACGTGTCATCTGAGCTCCGTGGAGTTGAATTTGTTAACAACAAAATGGTTCTGATTGGTTGGAGGACTATCCAATTGATGCAGAGTTATTTTTCTTTTATTGGTTGAAACACCAGCAGAGTCAATAAAGTTCGATAGTACACACATAGACCTGATCAGGTCATTTTATTTAGAGTCCATGTAAAGAAGAATTATCTAATAAGACGTCTTACTGAATGTGACTGTTAAAGTTGCTCTTGAAGCACCTGATTGTGACAAAATTCACATTCATGAAATCCTGTTTTAACGTGGTTTTGTATCAAGTGAAAGAACATCGTAAGTGCATGTAAACAAAGGTTTAATTCTCCCTGGAGCTTTTGGACTGACCTGAACACCAGCTGCAGCATTACATCTTCACAGAAGAGACCAATCAGAGTCCTGAAGAGCGCCAGCGACACCGTGCCCAACTGGTAGACATGCAAAAGTGAAAGGTCATAGCTCCTCAGCGTCCTGAATTGCAATATTTTAAAAATGGCTATACTCTATCACAGGATTGGGTGCTACCTGGAAAGGCGTGTTGACCCGGCTGACCAGCGTGTCCAGGATGTGAACGTTGTCGTGGGTGTGCAGCAGGATGAAGGACAGGAAGGTCTGGAGGAGGGCGGGCTCGGAGATAGAGCGCAGGAAGAGATCCAGGTACGCTGTGGTGGTCATCACCTCCTCCACTGTCAGCTACACACCAATGATTATGTGATTAAATAAGAGGCCAGTCCATTCATGTCCACCCTAAGATATTCACATAAACTCTAATCGGATCAGAGATGCCTGTACCCTCAACGCTACGTCAAATATGTTTAAGTGGCTGAAACAATGGAGTCGTTTATGATATTCATGAATAGGACCTTTAAGGTGTTGCCAAGGTAATGGATGTGTCTGGTATGGTATCCTCAGACTTTATGCAGATGATGTGGTAATGTCTGCTTCAGCACGCGCTGAGGCGATTGACCTGGGTACCATGCTTAACCTGTTGCAACTGTGACTCGATGTCAGGTTAGCAAATGAAAATGGGCAGATCTAATCAGAATAACTATGACTAAACGTCTTTCCTGTGAGCCCTCCAGTGATGGGTTGGAAGCAGAAGATGCAATTTGACCAGAAGTGAAGCAAAACCACAGAATGAAACTGACACAGGACAACAGCGATACCTTGTGCAGAGCCGGGGCGAGCACAGGCACGAGGAAGCCGTTGTAGATGTAACCCAGCAGCTGGGACCGGATGGAGGGATGAGCGACCTGAAAAAGAGACAAAGACGAATGGAAAGATTAAAAGTGGAGGGAACTTTTTAAATTGGATGGTTTTATATATACATGTGCATATGTGTGCGCTGTACATTACCTTGGTAACAGCACTACAGAAGTCCAGAGAATGCAGGAAGTGTACAAGAGCTGGGACCTGTTGAAACAAACACAAGGTATAAGAGACTTCATCAGTCATTCAGTCATTGTTATTCATATTATTGCTATCTACAGGGTTAGGGTTACAACAAAATGGCTCTGATTAGTTGGAGGGCTATCCAGGAAATGTTTTGATACTGAGATTAGCACTAGCATCAACAAAACAAAATGTAATGGTAACGGAATTGGAAGTAGCGGCCACATTGAGCTACTAGATGAAGAGCCGCGCACGTCCGACTTCTCAGCCAGGTATACTTTTCACTGTGTGCTGCTGCTCAAGCTAGCATAAAGTCACAAATATATGCTAAAAGTCCTTGCTGACCTGAGAATTATGTTACTTTTAGCATTAAATCACATTTATCGTTGCTATCAGTAACTGCAGGTGTTGCCAAATCAGCCAGGACTGACAGTTTATGACCGAATATAGCACCTGCGAAGCTAATGGCGTTCCCATTATCCTCAGCGGAACTTTGTGGAGCTAGTCAGCAAATGTTAATATGCTAACGCACAGTGCGTACGCATGTCACGATTGCTGTCGCCATGGTTACCTGCTGCCAGTCAGCCTGGTCCAGGCAGTGCCAGTCTTCACTGTAAACCTGCAGCTTGGCCGGAAGAGACGAGTACAGACCGGACAGACCTGTGGCCAGCACCTGTAAACACACAAACCTTTGTTCATTTAATGGACATCATGAGAAGATACGACTCTTATGACAAGAGTTGAAAATGGGGAACAAATCTGATGGCGAGAAAAAAATGCTGTTTACTTGTAAAAGGGTATAAATATCAACCTTCATGCACCAACAAAACTCACTACTATGCTATGCTATGCTATGCTATGCTATGCTATGCTATGTTGTTATGTCATTGTTAATTCACAAGTGTCAGGAGGTAGTGGTAGGGTGATGTTTTTAGCTTTGGAAAGAACCATTCTGTGCTTCCGTGTGATTGCAGTTTTTATTCTAAGCTAACTGTAGCTGCACAGTCAGAAGGTGATAGGAGAGTAAGGAAGGAATGAGGATGAGAAAGCATCAGGACAAAACATCAGTATAAACAGCAGCAGCAGCAGCAGCAGCTTTGAGTCTCGTTAGTGCTCGGGCGACCGTCCAATCACGTGCAGATTTGCTAATCCCTCTCTGTGTATGAGCCAATCTCACGCTGATTTACTAATCTCCTCTCTACATAAAGATTGAGGTCAACGCGTGGTCACATGGGCTTAAATCTAACACACACACACACACACACACAGGTAGCACATGCTTGCCCTTTCACATACCCTCACCATCTCCTCCTCCTCCTCCTCCTCCTCCACCTCCTCCTCCTCCTCCTCTCACACTAACAGTGACAGCAGAAACTGGCATGGATGGAGCCAATATGGCCGACAGAGCGAAGTAAACAAAACATGTACTTCTTGTCTTTCAGTAATGTTAGAGGATTGATTTAAATAGATTTCTGTTATTAATGTATTTATTCTGTTCATTCTGTAAGATTATTTTCCATCAGTGCTCTAATATTTTTTATTTTCTGTGTAACATCCACTTCCCTTACATTTTTACACAATTTCTTCTCTTATTTTACTTTATCGCTCTTTCTTCTTGGTTTTCCTGTCATCAGTAAAGTTTCTCGCTCTTCAGTTTTCTCCTTCTCTCTCCTTTCTCTCTCAATATCTGTCACACATACAGTCCCCGAGGAAGCAGTATGAGCTCATTAGTTTGTTACATAACTTGTGATAATGAGATTACAATGCAGTGAGAAGATGAATGGGGGGCAAAGGGCTTATGCACTCCACCAAAAAAAAAAAAAAAAAATACTGGTTCCATTCATGTTATAACAGTCGCTGATTCATAACAATCTGAAATGCATTTCTTACAATTTTCAACTTCCTCTTCATACTCAGAAAAACACAATTAATACCATTTTTATTTCTTTACCTGCAGGAAAATATGTGTAAGTTAAATAATTTTTCGAGCTCCTTTTAGTTCTATGCTATGCTATGCTATGCTATGCTATACATAATAGCATAATAATATATAAATAACGTCAACTCCAAATGTTTCCCTTTGTTTTAGGGAAAAGAAGTACATTATGGAAATTTGTACATTTATTTAACTATCCTTTGTAAAACATTTTATGAACAATTTCTTAAGAAAAAAAAGGACTGTTCACATTGCTAACCCATCTGCAGTTTAGCTCTGGGTCTCACCGGTGTGTTACATCAACTCTTACTAAAACAGTGCTGTACAAACTAGTCGACTAGTCAGTTTTGTCGACTTCACCAGCTACAAAGTAATCAACAAGTAAATGGAAGGATGTGGAGGGAGTGTCAGTGGACTGCTAATACGAATGGGCCGAGCCTCTTCTCACTGTGTTTTTATGATGACCCACATCTCCTCGGCTAATCCTGAATCGATGCTTGTCATTTTTTAGACCAGCTGATGATCCAACAGACATAACTAGACAATCAGAAGAGGTGAATTAAAAGGGAAGGTTTGGTTGTGAAAGACCCTCATGGCACAGCGCCCTGGGTTTCTGTTTAGCGGCCTTTCGTGTATGAATTTCTTAATTTTTCTACTTACAGGACAGAAGTATGTGTTCTCTGCGATGTGCTGAGCTACTCGAGGCTCAGTGGCCGACATAGACATGATGAGCAGCAGAGCGTCTCGGGCCTGTTGACCGACTAGACCCTGTCTGAAAGAGAGACAAATAATTATAATAAAGAAAGGATTTTTGTAAACTTTCTATTCATAGAATATATGCCTACAGTACGTTTCTGTGTATACTTGTCTGGGCGGCCTATGTATTTGTATAAACCATGTGTATACCTTTAGTGTTTTGTGTATCTGTGTATGGACCTTTGTGTTTGTATGTGTACACCTAAGGTTGTATATAACTACAGTATATATGTGTGCAATACGCGTGTATGTATATACCAGGTGTATACCCTGTGTGCATACTTAAGCTTGTATGTATCTAGCTGTGTGTATCTCATATTTGGAGTCTGTGTGTATATTTGTCTTTGCTGTGTGTTTTCTATGCATAAATGTGCATTTGTGTGTATACTTGCATGGCATACCTATATAAAGTTGTGTATATACCAACAGTGTATATCTGTGTATACTGTGTGTGCACCCTGTGTGTTTTTGTGTGTTATTTCTATGCATAAACATAAGTACCTTTGTGTTTGTATACTTGAATGTATACCCAAGGTTGCCTATAACTACAATTTGCAACCCATGTATTTGTATATACCATGTGTATACCAACAGTATGTGTGTACTTTAGTGTTTTGTGTATGTGTATAAACATAAGCACCTTTGTGTTTGTATACTTATGTGTATACCCAAGGTTGTATATACCCGCAGAACATATTTTCTATGCATAAATATAAGTGTGTGTGTATGTATACTTTTTTTTTTTTGTAATATTTTTTTTTTGGGCTTTTGTTGCCTTTATTATAGATACAGCTGAAGGTAGACAGGAAAGGGGGGCAGAGAGATGGGGGATGACATGCAGTAAAGGGCCACAGGTCGGACTCGAACCTGGGCCGCTGCAGTAAGGACTCAGCCTCGGCACATGGGTCGCCAGCTCTACCCACTGAGCTATCCCGGCAACCCGTGTGTATGTATACTTGTATGGTATACCTAAGGTTGTATATACCTATAGTATACTGTATATCTGTGTGTACTTGTGTATGCACCCTGTGCATTTTTGTGTGTTATTTCTGTGCATTAATCTCTCTTTGTTTTTGTATTTCTGAGTGTGTGTATACCCACCTATGCATGTACACATATGTGTCAGTGTATACCTGGGTGTATTCCTTTGAATACAACATTTGTGTGTACCTACCTGTGTGTATACGGTATGAGCAGGGAGAAGAGCAGGAAGTTTGCAGCTCCTTGGTCCTCACTAGTGTGGAAGAACAGTTCCAGCACTGAGGGATCTTTGACCAGAGCTACACAAAGCTGGTTCAGCAGGAGGACAAGCTCCGCCTCCACCACACCTCCGCTGTCTGCAGGGGGAGGAGGGGCACGCAGGTGATTACCTGACCAGGTTACTGATTAAACAACTTACTGACTACACCTACGGTATGCAAAATCACTTCCTTATTAACAACTTAAAACAACTTTGATGTCATTAGGCAGACTAACCAGCTGCAGAGGACTCCTCTAGTGTTGAACACAGTTGGTTTTTACAGTAATTACTTCAAGCTAAGGAGAAGGAAATCCACTGCAGTCAGAGTTCTAGTACTGTAAACACCTTTGTACTCCAACAATAATCAGAATAAAAATGCCTCACGTAACCACCTCAATCAGAACAGACTGTGGTGTGAACCTTTAATAATCCAATCCCTAACCCTAACCCTAACCCTAATAGCCCATATTAACACTTGATCTGCTAGTTTCTCTCTGGTTGGAGTAAATCCAGTCTTTCTGAGAATGTTTGGCCCACGTGTGGTAAACATCAGGAGACTTGATAAGTTTCTTGCTGAGCCACTTAATGTAGTTTTGAGACAGCTTTATAGGAATATTTTGACATTTGTTTGTGGTTCTGTGCTGCATGTCTTGAAATTGCTCCGCAATGACAAAACTCAAGGCAGTTACAGCTGCTAGACTTCAAATAATCCAATGTATAACTATCTGAGGTATTGCTAGTTATTTAATGGTTTCCAGTCTTTGTGCAAAGCTTAGCTAAGATTAGATTGTCATCTAACTTTCACCAGCAGCTCACCAGTTGCAGCTCCTGCACAGGAGGCGAGCAGCATCATGAGAGGCCGCAGAACCGGTTTATGGTGCAGCAGAGGCTGTCTGGCCTGGGACAGAAGCATCTGGTACATCCTGAGCTGCTCCAGCTTCATGTCCTCCGTGAACTGTCTCCTCAGGCTCCACAGAAACAGCCTCTCCATCACACCCTCCAGGACCACGAACTCCAGGATAGGACCCATCGCTCCCCCTGGGAACCAGCGCATGAACAGCCATGAAGTCAGGTATGGCACAACTTACCCGACATACAGGAAGTGTTTGGTTTATTCTTACCCTGCCCCGACTCTTCCTCCATCAGCAGAAAGAGCATGTGTTCCACGTAGTTCTGGACGGCGCTGGCTTCGTCGGCCGGGATGGGGCCAAGACGTAGCGCTCCAGAGCTGCCACTGCTGCTGCTGCCATGACCAGAGAGGAAACTCAAGGCGCTGCCGCCGCCACGGCCCGGCTCATGTTTCTCCAGGATCTTCACGACCTGCGCAGGGACAGCCAGCAAAGGCATCTAAACGGTAAATGGCTTTTCATCCACTTTTTGAACATGAACACATCATACAAACAGGGAAATAAGTGCAGAAGAAGTTAAAGGTACCAATGCACCCAATTCCAAATATTTTCTAAACAACAGGGGAAGGTTGAAATTTATTAAATTTTTTTCTCCACTAAACCGAGGAGCCATCACTGCTATGTTGTGGAGTTTTAAGCTGCAGTTCCTCCAATGGCCACTAGGAATTCCCTGTGTTCAAAATAATGCACAACTATCGACGCCTTCGGCCTTTTTAATTTTGAACCTTGGTAGTTCGGACAAGTTGGACTCCGAAGTTAGGACTCTGGATGACGGGAGGGGGTAGGGGTAAGACTCGAGGACCATAAATGGATTGCAAACTAAAATATAGGGCTGAGTTAGTGTGAAAGCTCTGTCCAGGGTAAGGATTTTCTGGTGAATATAAGGTGAGGTAACTCCAGCTGTATACTTTACTCAATAAACTCTATTCCTGATGTCTGAGCTTGACTGTTCCAGTGTCCTTTCTACAGAAGAAACTCCAGAGTCTCCAGACAAGTTGAAATCTTCACTGGCCATGTTTCCTGAAGCTTCAACATGAACATTCACCAAATGCATTCTGGGAAACCAGACTGTACCAGGGCTACACAAGTTGGGTTAGCCCCTCTGATGCGCCATCGATGGAGGCAAAAACACGCAATGAGTAATGACATTTTTTTTTTTCTCAAATAATTGATCCCAATTTCGGTTTTTAGACAAAGCTCTGAACGAAATAACTAAGCTCTGGCAAATAGCTGCGGGAAGGTTGAACACATGAATGAAAGGAGATAAAGAGGACGAGAAGAATGTCATTCACTGTCCGGACTTGTGTTAACCTTTGACCTTGGCTGCCTCAGACAAGGACCACACAGACAATAGTTTTCTTGGCGGCCGTGGAGAACGATTTGTCCTAAATGGATCTTGTGTTTAAGGGCCAAAGTCTGGGTCAGTAATGCACACACACCACACACACATACACACTCAGTGGCAGCCATTATGAGGAAAATAGGACAGACCAAAGAGGCCGAGAGCGAGAGGCAGAAGAGATTAAAAAAGACAAAACAGGGAAGCGAGTCGGTGAAGTTTAGTATACGTGGCGGAGTTGGTCAACCTGTGCCCAGTGGTTCTTGAACACGATCATGCAGGTTTCCGGATCGACGCCTCTCAACGTGAGGGACTTCTTCCGGTTGCCCCCGACAACCACAGAGGCCATCATTTTGCCCGTCCCGTCAGGTGGTTATGGCATGTTCCGGCTCCGCGTGCAGAGGGTGGTGGCATCGCATTACCCGGCTCTTGTCAGCCCCGGGTTCGGGCTCCGTCTCTGGGGAGTCGGAGGGGTAGCTGCCGCTGGCCTGCGGAGAGCCAGCAGAAAATATGGGGTAGATGAAATTAAGTATGTAACACCACATTTTGAAACTGCACTAAAAGGAGCAACTCAGAGCTTGAAAGCTTATATAATGTTTTGAAAGTCTGAAAAACTATTAAAATCTCTTTGTGTTAAAGATAGCAATAAACGTAAATATGCTGGATTATAGCAACAATGCTAATTTGCATCTGCAGTCCCTAGGCAGGTAACACAAAAACATGATAAGACATAGAACAGGACAATAGATCACAATAAGAGCACATCACAAGACAAAACATCACTAAGAAGATGAAAGTCAATGGTTACAAGACTGGTTTGCTTTTAACCACTGCTTGAGGTAAGTGTTGAAGGTTTGTAATGTAGGACACTCCCTTGGAGAGTGGAAGACTCTTCCAGATCTTACTGTCCTCCATCATCCAATTCATTGTGGTTCTTTCAGACCGTCTCTGGTTGTCCAGGGCGTCTCCTTTTGCCTATCTGCTTCACCACTGCCAGTGTTTAGACTCCAGGCTTCCTGTCTCCATCTTCTACCTTCATCTGGGACCCTCATCTACGATGCTGCTTCTCGTAACCCTCAAAATATTTGCTCTCACAAGTTCTAGTTCTCTCCTTATTGACATGTTGCTTTGTGATTCCTTTAAATGTGTCTTTAATGAATTAAAATGTGCTATAAATGCACAATTTCCTCTGTAGCAGGAGGTCACTAACCAGACATGAGAGTTCCAGGAAGGAATATATTTAACCGTTCAGTGCACTTCCTGTGTCTTTATACACTGTATATGTATTTCTCTCTTGTGTGTCCAGACAAGGCCAGAACAGGAAGTGATAGTCTTCGGCTACAACAAGCAAACAGGAAAAACCGACAACAGTCCGAGTCCCACCCTGGGCGTTCCAGGAAATTCCCTAAATTCCCTTGGAGTTCTTCAAAAAATCTCCCAATAGTATTCCTACCTCTGTGCAGCTGTAGCTGGGATGTCACGGACGACGGAGCATGCTGGCAGTAATCCTGAAATAAAAAGAGAGAGAGATACTGAAATATGATAGGAGTGAAAGGTTGTACACTGTCTGACTCATTTTTTGTAGACCTAATGAATTTTTGTCCCCAGAAGAGAGGTCGAGTCCTCACGACATAAGTAAGACTAGAGCAGACACACACACAGTCTGCAAATCCATCCTTTAACATCTGGGCCTTTAATCTGTGTGTAGGATAAACAGTTGGATTTTGGTCCAATCTCCTGTTTAGATCATCCTGTTGTCATTATAGAATGAGTGTGTGTCCTTATGTTTTTGTGAGGATATGTATCAAAAGTATTAGTAGTAGTGGCATTCTTCAGAATTTTTTACATTTCAGCATAAAAATGACTCAAAACATCAGCGGATAGTAGACAAAGAGACCCCAATGAAACAAATGAAACAGAAATATTGTGCTTTTGTGTTTAAGTTAACTTCGAGGTCCAATCGGAGTCGATGTATTGAGAAGTGTTTTTATCAATGTAATGAGACTTGGGTGTGGTTCAGTCCCTGGTTTAGTTGAAATAAATCAGGGATTTGTCTCAGTCTGATCTTCACAACACATGTTTGCAGAAGTGTATGATGGCAATGGACAAAGGAGCTTTCTGAGGAGCTCACAAAAAGAGTAGTTGTTGCTCATTAGGCTGGAAAAGGTTCCAAAACCATCTCTAAAGAGTTTGGAACCCACAAATAATCCACAGTCAGACAGATTGAAGACGACTGTTCCCCTCCACAGGAGTGGTCCACCAACAAAGATCACTCCATAATAGTCTGAGACGTCCCAAAGGAACCCAGGGGAACGTCTAAGCAGCTAAAGGCCTCTCTCACATTGGCTAATGTTGATGGTGGTGAATCCACTGAACAACCATGGTGTGATGGACAAAGACACTGCTCTCCAGAAAGAACATTTCTAAACATCACGTGGACAAGACAGAAGACTATTTTTACAATGTTTAGTGGACAGATGAGACCAAAGTAGAATAGTTTGGTTTAAATGAGAGGCGTCATGTTTGGAGATGAAACATCAGAACCTCATCCCTCCATCAAACATGGGGGTGCTAATGTCCTGGTTTGGGCCTGTTCTGCTGCATCTGGACCAGGACGGCCTGTCATCACTGATGGACCAATGAATTCTGAATTCTACCAGTGAACTCTAAAAGAAAATGTCAGGACATCTGTCCATGAGTTGAATGTGAAGAGAAACTGCAACAAGACAACGAGAACCAAGAACACAAGTGGTTCTACAAAAGAGCGGTTAAAGAAGAACAAGATGAATGTTTAGGAACGGCCAAGTCAAAGTCCTGACCTTAATCCTATAGAAATGTTGTGGAAGGACCTGAGGCAAGCAGTTCATGTGAGGAAACCCACCAATATCTCAGAACTGAAGTGGTTCTGCTCTGAGGAATGGGCTAAAATTCCTCCAAGCTGCTGTAAACGGCAGATCAGCAGTTACCAGAAACATTTAGTTACAAGGAGATCACAGCACATACTGGAAACAAGTCTTCGTTTACTTTTACAACTCACAGATATATACCAATTATTCATTTTCTTGAATAAACAAAAACAAAAGTATAATATTACAGTTTCATTTGTTTGACTGAATTTGTTTAAGTCTCAGACCTTGGGATAGAGGACAATTTGGCCTTTCCTTCAGGACAGGTCTTTTCAATGTTTGGCTTTATGGAGGCTGACTCAGGTTCACATTAATGCCAATGGATGCCCTCACAGAGATAGAAGCATAAATGTGTGACAGAGAGAGACACAAGTAATCTGTGACGAGACGAGGACGTTTAATCCCAGACCAGCAGACGGTCACATGCCATCACACAAACCAGGGATTAAACACACACACGGATTGACCTGAAGTCTTTTCTGACCCAATTTTTAACGTTTTCCACTCATTTTCAGACATTTAGCCGACTGAGGGTTTCGTTCAGCCGCCATAATAAAAACGCCCTCTGCGTTGTGTTCAAGAACGCCTCAGTCGGGCAACAACGTGGAGCTCAGCGATTTCAACTTTTTCGGGCTGTTTGTTTCTTACGCAAATTTTGTAAAAAAAAAAAAAAAGAGAAAAAAAAAGGCCTCATTCCAAATTCCAAAATATGCTTGTAGTTGTCTTTCAGAAACTTTTTTATTGATTGATTTGGTTGATTGGTGTTTGTTTTAACTGGTCAAATGTCCCAAATACGAAGTAACACCTACCAATGATAAATAACCAATCAAGTTATCCAAAGATTTAACAATAAATTATTGCTATTTTCCTTTTACCATCTATTGTAATGTAGAATATATACTATATACTATATATATATGTATACATATATTGTCTATATATCTGTTTCTATTCATTTTAGTTTATATCGCTCTTATGTGTTAAAATGCTGAGTTGACTAGTAACTGATTATTTTGTTGCCAGGTTATTATGACACACACTTTGGCACACTTTGGGTTCTTTGGCTGGCGTTGCTGAATGAGTTCAGCTGCATCTCTGCGCATGATATCATTGCATATCAGGGTGTTTCCTACTATCTGATCCATAAGAAGGGCAGCTTGGATCGACACAACTCAAATATGTTTTAGCAAACATGTAACGACGGCTACATAAAGACTGTGCCGGTGTCCAAACAGATATGTTGGAGCTAAATATGTCAAAGCCACTTGCTGTTTTCCAGCCCTTAGAGCACCTGAACGCACCATCTTAGGGTCACTGAACCTCCTTAATACTACTTACATCACACATGACATACCGGTGCACCAGCATTACTCAGCACAGGAAAAATATAAGTTTGTATAAGTTACATTTAGCTCTGTGTTATCCTGTTCTATTAATTTACCTGTGTCTTTATAGAGTTCTCTTATCCTGTGTTGTCTTGTTTTCATATTTTCATCACTTTATTGTGTTTTAATATGACCTGTTCTTCTCTGTTGTTCAAATATTTCTAGTTTACTTCCTCTTGTAGCTCTCAGCTCTTGTTATTCTTTGTCAATGCTCCACTAAAACGCACTATTATCAATCACTGCATATTCTAACTGTACACTACATGCACACTGCGCTGAGCTGACAGGCATTTCTCACCTCTCCGGTCTCTCCGGGCTGTTGCTCCTTATTCCCAAAGTGAAAAAGTAAAGTCCTGAAAAACTGCGTTAAAGTCCAGGGACGTGCTTAAATCCCCAGGTCAGTTGTTTGTTTGTTTTTTTGTTTTTTTTTTTGTTAACAGTTGTGTCGTTTCCCAGCGCCGCTCCGCTCCTGAAGCCTTAAGCGGCTCAGCTGTCAATCACTCTGGCGCTAGGTAACACTTAGCCACGCCCATGGATACATTAAGCCGCGCCCCCAACAGTTTTTATTTATTTATTTATTGATTAATTTATTTATTTTCTAGTTAAAACCTGGAAACCTGAAACTTGGAACACACATAAATAAATAAATAATGAATAAATTAAATAAATAATAATAATTACACAGAACCCAATGACACACATTCATACAACACAATAAAATAATTATTATAATTATTATTTTGCAAATAATAATAATAATAACACTCATTTATCATTTATAACTATTATTTTTTTTAAATGTATTATATAACATTTTTACGTGCGTATAAGATCCTAAACTATACCAAGATATTAGATTTATGCAGTGAAAAAAAAATAAATTAAATAAACTTAACTTCGTGTTATATAATTTTATTTGAGTTTGCTACCTCCTTAATTATTTTAAAAAAGATAGATAGATAGATAGATAGATAGATAGATAGATAGATAGATAGATAGATAGATAGATAGATTAATCACCGTGGAAACAGGTTAATGGCTGGTGTTGCAGGACAGCAGGAGGCCATTAATCTACTTTTCCAACAACCTACATAGGTCATCTGGATTGCAGCCAACTTTATCATCTGCATCACAAACCTCATTTAATGTGAAATATATCTGTAACATCAATGTCGTTCTTGGCTATACTCTGTATTCTGCATACGAGGCGCCCATTCAGTTTGCCTAAACAGTTGTGTAATCACTAATAACTCTATATGTCTTCATATCTCAGCAGACGTTTTAAAAATCATTTCTCTTGAACGGTAAAAACTGGCCACTCCGCTAGAAGGCGGTTTTCACACTGAGCTGGGGATTGGTGTTTGCAAGATGATGGCGTTGTGTTGGTGTTTTTCTGCTGTGCACCTCTGCAGGAGGCGTTTTATGAAGAGGTCAGGGTTGGAGTGAGGATCACGGCCTCTGTCTGGCGTACGTTCACCAGTGGTGCACTCTGGTGGCAAAACAGTGGAGCTACAGCTGGTTCACTGTTAACTGAACGAACCAAGCTGGTGAAAACGTTTCTAACTTGACCAGTCTTAGCATTGGCAACATAACATAACGGGTGTTTTAACGACGTGGCTTGTCAAAGATTCAAGATTGAAAGAGTTTATTGTCACGTGCCCAGTGGAGCAACATGTTCTGCTTTTGCCGTCCACCTGGATGCCTGACAATATAAAACAAATCTTAGAGATAGAATATAATAAGATGCATATAATACAAAATATAAAATAACTTGTGCAAATGAGAGTGTAAACAGTGAACTGAAATGAAAACAGAAACTGAAAAAGGTGAACAGGTCATTGTAGTCTGTTTGAGCCATGTTTAAGTATTTTGGGTTTGTTTTATTTTTTATGTGTAGTTTTTTGGGCTCAACGCCAGGTGGAGCATTAGTGCCAGAAAAAGGCATAAAGGTAAGCTCCAGATAATGAGTGGCAGGTGTGTGAAGGGGAGTACATACAGTTTTTTGACCGTGTAAGATATAGTTCTGTGTCGAGATAAGCGTTATTCAGCCAATATTGGTATTTTGAGTTAAATTTTTAAGTTCATGAATGGAAGAAAAATAAACGGGTCTTTGCACCAAAAATAAGTCGCATTGGGACATTGGTTTTTATTGTATCCAACACGCGTCCAAAAGAGTTTTCCCCGTTCGCCCCTCAGTGGCTCAAATATATTAGTTTTTATTGGAAAGACTCTATATAGTCTATGATTGTAGACTTCTTCAGTCTGGGGGTCGTACATTTCACACTCCTGCAACTCTGGCCTGAGGGTAGGAGTGTGAACAGTCCGGGGGTGGGGGTGGGTAGCATCCTTGGTGATGGACTCTGTGCTAGTAGATGCTCTGTGGGGAGGTTCAATGGAGTCCTGGTGATCTTCTCAGCAGTCTTCACCGCTCTCTGCAGGTGTTTTGCGGTGCATGGCCGAGGTGCATCCGGTCAAGATGCCCTGAACGACGCAGCGTTAGAAGTTGCCAAGGATCTTGGGCAACATGCCAAACTTCCTCAGCCTCCTCAGGACGTACAGCCGCTTGCAGTAGTTGAGCCTTCTTCTTGTCCAGGTGAGGTCTTCAGTGATGTGGACCCCCAGGTACTTGAAGCTGCTCACCCTTTCCACTTCAAGCTCCTGGATAAACAGTGGCTGCTGGACATGTTCCACCAGACTCTCGTTGCCAGTGTCCTCTTCTCCGCTGTGGTGTCCTGGGGAACAGCACTACGAAGAAGAACGACACCTGGAGCTGGAGTCCCTGACATCGGTGGGAGATGGAAGGACCTTGAACAAAATCCGGACCATCATGAACAATGTCCACCACCCTCTACAGGACACCATAGTCAGGCAGAGAAGCTGGTTCAGTGACAGGCTGCTGTCTCTGTCCTGCTCCATGGACAGGTTGGAGGTCGTTTGTCCCTCAGGACATAAGACTCTATAACACCTCCCTGTGAGGAACCAACTGCACTGTGGTCATTGATGATATACTGTATATTTTTTCCGTCCGTCCGTCCGTCCATCCATCCATGAACTTCAACATGTCTCTTAGCCCAGCTGAAATAAGAACGTGTTGTATCTTCAGAGACATCCAGTGCTGCCAGCCTGGACCTGTTAATACCTGCTTACATTCCTAGCTGGGCTGCGTTGGTCCTCGGTTCGCTCTGAATGAGGGTTTCCCTCTGACTGTTGTGTAATGAGTTTAGCTGCTCAGTGACACTTTTCATTTCACTTACACAAAGAAGTTTACGCGCAGCAGAGTTTCTGTCATGACAATTAACGTCTTTAAATGTCTCTTTGCAGTTCTTTCTGTTGTTCTTATGCGTCTTTGTAATTGTGTTTCTTTGTCTTTGCTTCGTGTTTTGTTTTTTTTTGTCTTCATGTTGTTTTTTGAGGCTCTCTTTGTGTCTTTGTGATTGATTTGTGTCTCTTTGTGTGTCCTTATGTTTCTATAGTGGTTGTTTTGTGTCTGTTGTCTTTGTGTTTACTTTGAGGCTCTTTTGTGTCTTTTTGGGACCATTGTGACTCTTTGTGATTATTTTATCTCGTTGTAGTTATTTTATGACTCTGTGTATATTTGTCGTTGTTGTGTCATTGTTTATCTAGTGGCTGTTTTGTGTCTACTTTTTTGTGTTTCTTCATGTTCATTTTGAGGAACCTTTGCATCTTTTATGGGATCATTGTGAGTGTGTGTTATTATTTTGTCTTGTTGTAGTTGTTTTGTGTTGTTTTGTGTTTCTTTGTGTCCCCTTGTTTATTAAGAGGTTGTTTTGTGTGTATTTGTTATTTTTTGTTTATTTAGTGGTCGTTTTGTGTCTATTTTTTGTGTGTCTTCATTCTTACCTAGGGGCTCTTTGTGTCTTTATGGGATTACTGTGAGTGTTTGTAGTTATTTTGTCTCATTGTAGTTGTTTTGTGTCTCTTTGTGTTCGCTTGTCATTGTAGTGTGTTTCTTTGTCTTTGTCTTAGTGGTTGTTTTGTGTCTACTTTTTTGTGTGTCTTCGTGCTTATTTTAAGGAACTTTTGCATCTTCTATGGGATCACTATGTAGTCTTTGTTATTATTTTGTCTTGTAATTGTTTTGTGTTTCTTTTTTGTCTCCTTGTTTAGTTAGTGGTTGTTTTGTGCCTGTTGTTGTTTGTGTTTATTTTGAGGCTCTTTTGTGTCTTTATGGGATCGTCACGAGTCTTTGGAGTTATTTTGTCTCGTTGTAGTTGTTTTGCGTCTGTCATTGTTTTTTGTCTTTATTTGTTTATTGTTTATTATTGTGTCTATATTTTGGGTGTCTTCATGTGTACTTTGAGGAACTTTTGCGCCTTTTGTGGGATCATTATGAGTCTATTTTGTCTCGTTGTAGTTGTTTCGTGTCGCTTTGTGTGTTTATTTTGTTGTGTCGCCTCTCTTTATCAGTCTCATTATGAGTCTTTGAAATCTTTTTGTGTCTCTTTGTGTGTCTTTAAGTAAAGTTTTGCGTCTCTTAGTAGCTGTATCTCTCTGTAGTAGTTTTGTATCGTTTTTGTCTCTTTGTTTTGCGTCTCACTGTTGTTCCTTTGTATCACTGTAGTTGTTGTCTGCATTGTCTTTGTGCTTCTTTTATGTCTGTTTTTAGTTATTTAGCCTCTTTTTGTGTAATTTTGCAGCTTTTTGTGTGTATTTGTAGTTGTTAATGGTAATTGTTGTGTTAGCTAATAGCTTCTAATCTCCATGTTTGTTTGTTTTTTTTCCCCCCCGTCTTCCGCCTTGTGACGTCACATAGCCGGAGCGCGTGCGGCTTGTGTGTATCGTTGAGCTCGCGAGCCAAGCCAGTGGGGGAAGAAAACAGGGAAGCTCGGTGAAAGTCCTCCTTAGCCGAAACTCCACGCAAAAACTTCCAAGTTTTAAAAACCAACCGCGGTTCACTCCTCGAAGGCTGCCGAAAACGGAGCCTAAGTGTTTATCTAAACCCGGGAGTAATTTCGGCCGATGAAGTTGACGGTGTTTGGGTGAACTTGTCCGAAAGAGGAGGAGGAGGAGGAGGAGGAGGAGGAGGAATAATGTCTCTGTTTTTCTGAGTCAGCTCCATTTTTCTATCTCGACGGTAAGAAGAGAAATAAAGAGATAAAGAGGAAAAAGTAAGAGATTAAAAAAAAAAAAAAAAGCAGGAGAAATGGCCGAGGCTCGGTCGGAGGAAGAGGAGGAAAACATGATGAGGGACACCCGAGAACAAGTGGTCCGACGACAGCCGAACAGCTCCGGAGGTAAAAGAGCGAAACAAACACAAACTAATTTCTGTCCGTTTTAATCGATTAATCGCGATTTATAATCAACATGTCGATCACTGTGGTTAAAACGAGCTGTCACAGGTCGGCTAGCTTTCAAAGACTCAAAATACAACTTGACTGTCCGCAAAGTAGACTGCACGTTTCTAGCGACAAAGCCATATATATATTTCTTTAAAATTCTTTATATTTAAGAGTTTTTGATGTATTTTTGGAGTTTAAAGCTCCTCCTTGCTCATAAATATTCCGCAGGATCTATCTTGACTGTGATATTTGTAGCGCTGCTGTAAAATCTCTCACAGGGTTGATACAAGTCGACAAAAAAGTCTGGTCTAAAAATACAAGTAAATTACAGGTTTAAATGTGTGCACCGTTTATCACCGGCACTGAAGGACTGCTTGTTTAATTATTATATTATCATTTAAATAAAAAAAATAAGAAGAAAATAATAATCTTAGCTTAAATGAAAAGCTGATTAATCGACTTGATTGGTAATTAGCTGGCAACCAACTTGAACTGGTTATATTTTTTTTGCAGTTTTTTCATCTCATCTTTTTAATTTTTATTATATATGTGTGTGTGTATATATATATATATATATAGTTAGCTTTTTTGACATTTTATAGACAAAATCATTGGTCAATAATTAATCGAGGGGGTACTCAACCAATTAATCGATCGTTTGGTTTGATCTGTTGGTTGAAAATGTTTTACTGTGTTTTTTTTTTTTTTTTAAAAAGCTGAAAGAGCTGAAATGTCACATTTACTGTATAAAATATTGGTTGGAAATTAGTTGACAGCTATTTTGACGTTTTTGTAATTTTTAAAACCAAAATGTAGAAAATTTATTTGAATGACTGTAAACTACATCACTGACTTTTGGACTCTTGCCTCCAATTTTGACATTTTATGGATCAAATCATTGGTCTTTTATTAAAGACAAAGGAATATTTGACAGATTACAACAATGAAACACCACTTTTTTAAAATAAAACTTTGAATTTGGGTTGATAACTGCTTCCTTTACACATTGATACTACTTTAACCCAATGTCAATGTTTGTGGGTCTCCGTTTCAAACCTGAAAGAGCTGAAATGTCACATTTATAGCAGAAAATATTTATCCTAAAAAGGTTCAGAAAAGACAGCTGGACTTCCAGTTGCCCTTTTGACGGTTTAATAATTGCTTCTTTTATACATTCATGCACATGCTGACAGGCAAAAACATTTTATATTAATATGGGTGTAGCTTGCTGGAACCCAGTGCCATAAATTCTTGTATCAGCATGAGATCATGCCACTATCTAGGTCAAAGTTTGCATGCGTAAATACACTGAGGCAGTTCCCTATTGACTGTTGTGGTGCAGTCCTGTGCCAAGATTACAACCATTAAGTCTTTGTCTGGTTCAGGGAAACACAAGCTATAGTTTAACACGTCATGATCCTTCAGAGGTATTTAAAAATGAAAGAGTTTAGATGATGCCGTTCACTTTCGGTCTGTGGCTTGGGCAGGGTTATGACGCACGTTTGAAATGATAATGTGACACAATACCTCCTGGTGACGTGTGTCTCATCTTAGCTGTTTTGCTAACTCTTGAAAAAGAGGAGTGTTTGTGGTGGATGTTAACAACGGCAGCACAGGAGGAGGAATCATTTCCCTGCTTCTGTAAACTGTTTTATTGTTTTAACTGTTGTGTGCTCGTTTAGAGAAGAGGAAACAGAGAAAATAGGTAGTTAGCATTTGACTGAAAGATGACCTGACAGGGCAGTCTGATCTGATGCTTGTATTCATCTGCATCTTTATGTAAAACTGCAAACTCTTACTCGCTACTTGACATATTTTTCAACGTTTTCTATTTTAATCAAGCCGAACATAAAAATATTGTGAGCTATTTGATCTATCTGCACTGGTGCATCAGGTGGTTGGAACCGCAAACGTTTGGTGAATCCATGAACAAGTCATATGTCAATTAGTTGCTCGTCTCCTCAACATTTACGTCAGTTGAGCTTGTTACCAGCCCACTTCACTAAAAATTCTTGGTCTCTTTTTGTTGCAAACTGTCAACATCGACGTTCCATCTCGGTTTCCCTGACACTTCAATCCCGCTGTCACCATTGAGAATTTAGAGGTAGGGGCCAGAATCATGGACATTGTTTCCTTGAGGCAAACGTTTGGTGATAAGTTGCCTCAAAACCATTGCCTCAAGGTTGAGATTAGTTCAGCTTGAAAACCACCCACTTAGGACTACCACTCTCTACCATGTTCATGGTTTCATTCAAACATAAAACCCAAGACTTCCAGCAACCGTGTGTTTCCCTCAACGGTTCATCACCTAATCTTTAAATGTCAAGGAAATCGACTTAATCGTGGTAAAAGTCTCACACAGTTTGTGTCATTTTAAATATATGTCCTTCACAACATTGACACCACAAACTTAATACGCTGGAAAACAATTTAAAGTGTCTGGGGGCTGCATTCCTGGTCCCTCTCTGGATTTAATTGCAATCTGTTATTAATTTCTGCGGCATCTGTTTGTCTTTAGCTTCTCATTGGCGTTTGGAAATGCAGCTTAATTAAAACCTTTTTAATTTAAAGCCAAACCGCAGCTCTGTTTTGTATTTTTTACATATCAGACAACCAATTTATAAAAATATATTGGATGTGTTCACCTTTTTGACGAAATTGCCCATGGATATTTTGAGCTAGATGTTTATGTTTATGTACCCAATCAAATGTTTTGACCCAGTTTTTCCCACATGGAGCTTGTCTGTGAACAAGACATGTGATAAATGTCACATGTGGGTGTCCCAGGTTTTTATCCTGTGTGGGAAAACGGTTTCCTACAAGTGTCAACAACTTTAAACACGTGCCACTAGCTTTAAACCGGCCCTAAAACAGTTCACAAAGTTTTATATTTGGATTGTTAGCTGGTTAGCAAACGGGAGACTTCTTTAAACATCCAGCAGAACAACATTAGCATTAAATCCTGGCTGTGTTTAGAGCTGAGACGTATTATCAGTTAGTTGATAGAAATCTTTAGAATCTTTAGGCTCAATGTTTTGTGTTTCCAGCTACTAAAATGTGAGGATTTTCAGCTCTTCTTTGTCATATATGAGAAAACTCTTGATATCTGTTGATGTTTAAGTATTGGTGCAGCGGAAGAAAGCAGTGGGGGAGGGGAAGGGCACACAGCAGTTAAAATTGTATAGTAGTAGCACAGAACTGCATGAGTAGTAATAGAGAAGATATTGGTTAAGATATTAGAGGATAGGAGCTCGGTGCCAGAGAAAAGAAATTAGAGGACATGTGCTCAGTGCATCGTCCCCCAACAGCCTAGGCCTATAGCAGCATAACTAAGGGATGGTTCAGTCCAGCACTAACTATAAGTTTTATCAACAAGGAAAGTCTTAAACCTGATCTTAAAAGTAGAGAGGACGCCTGCCTCCCAAATCCAAGCTGGGACCAGGTTCCACAGGAGAGGAGCCTGATAGCTGAAGGCTCTACCTCCCATTTATAGTGTTTGAAATTCTAGGAGCGACAAGTAGGCGCCTGCACTTTGAGATCGAAATTAAACAGTTCTTTATTTTTTTTTAGTGCCTCGACTGATCAAGAATGTGGAGATTAATCATCAGTGAAAATATTGGTGAAAAATTGTCAAGTAATTGTGTCAGGTTTTAAAACAAAAATGCAAAACCGTGCCCTGTGCTGTTTTTCTCAGCCTTGTGTGTTATTCAATATCTAAAATAGTTTGTTGGATCAATCAAGGCGTTTGAAAATGTCAAACTTCTTCAGGGCTTTATGTGGTGATGGACAGAAGAGTAACAGTAGTCATCTGAGAGATGTGGAGTTGGTTTTGTTTACATGAAAAAATTTATTTGATTGGTTGGCGAACTATCCAGTTGCGAGCGGAGCTATTTTTCTCTCCATCAAGCGAAACATCAGAGAGGATTTGTTAGGAGAATAATGAATAGTGATCACTGTTGCGGCCCTACTTTTGTTTCTAGTTCAGTATAGTTCGTTGCTAACTTTTACCTTCTTCTATCTGGTGCTGGCCAGGGTTGGTGTTTAATGGGTTTATCTGAAGCATTAACATATAAACATTACATCTTCTCATGGCTATATAAAGCACTGAGAGGGAATTTGTGGCCAAAAAAACTGAAACATTGATTTCAGAAAATGTTGAGACTGGTGAAAACTGTCCGATTTCATCATTTGTTACTAAAAAACACTGTTTATATAAAAATATTACATGTACAGCTTTAAGGAAGTGTAGTCTGCAGGATTTTTACCATACAGCACTGACTGAGTTTCCAGGATCAAAACAGCGAATATGTATTTTTAAAAAACATTTTTAATCTCTGACCTCCTCATGCCAAAAACAAAACCCAACAGATGACGAGCGCAGAATAAAATTTGCTGCCCGGTGCATCTGGACGTTTGAAGGCAGCTCCAGCACAGAGCTCAGCAGCCAGCCTGCTGCAGGACAAACATCTGGAAGTGTTAAAACTCTGATGACTCCAGCAGAATCCAGCTGCAGCCAATGGCAGGCTGACTTCCTGGACGTTGTCTGCCAATCAGGAAGCTGGCCAGATCAGACGGGTGGGCCAGTTTTACAGACAGAGAAAGAAGGGGAAAAGAAGAAGAAGGAGAGAACAGAAGAGAGATATTCTTTGACTTTTGGAATAAGAAGAATATTCTTTCAGACAACGTTTTAAATCGGTTCAAGTTGGGTTGATCTCGGTTTGGAGTGTGAAGAAAAGGAGAGGAGGTAGGAAATGAGAACATTTACTGAAGAAGGGAAGTGCAGCTCTACTTTTTCTTTCTTTTCCCTTCATTTTCTTTCTGTTAAAGTGTGTATATATCTTTGCATTTAGTCATTCTGATTGACTTTGGCGAAACATCTGTTTATGTCTGTTGAGGACACTCCCTTTTTGGACTGTTCTTAAAAATTTGCTGTCTACGAACAGCGTAAAGATCTAACAGTTTTCTAAGTTTGTTTTGTTACACTGCATTTCTGTCAGGAAATTCTTTGCAGTAACCTCTCGGGCAGAAAATGTAAGCTAAAATCATTTGTTTGCAGTTCCACGGATGACCACTAAAAGCGCTGAAAGTGAGACAATGTTTGCAGCCTGGTACAGTTTTGGTCTCCATAGGATATTGGTTGTAATTTGTATTTTTTTATATAATAAATTGTTTTATGAATAATTAAAAAATAAAAATACTGTTTTTGTTTAAAACTATTTCACATTTTTGTTAATTGAAGTGGATAGAACTTCCGATCCCACAATTTTTTTATTGGGGAAAGTGGGTCTGGAGTCTCTCCATTGGGAACTGATTATGCTCCAGCAAAGGGTCAATCAGTTAATTTGGGCGGGGGCTTTATGCAGTGATGGACAGAAGAGCAATAGAAGTCATACATGTCATCAGAGCACTTTGCAGTTGAATTTGTTAACAACAATTCAATTCAGTTTTATTTATATAGCGTCAATAACAATACTAATTGTCTCGCTTTACAAAATCCGGTCTGAAACCCCCAGAGCAAGCCTGAAGGCAACGGTGGCAAGGAAACAACATGACTCTGATTGGTTGTAGGGCTACCCAGTTGATGCAGAGGTCCTCTGAGCTAGCTAGTTTAAGCTAACTTTTACCTTCTTCTCTCTGGTGCAGCCAGTTGGTGTATAATGGGTTTATATAGGTTTCAACCCATAAACATTACATCGTCTCATGGCTGAAGAAAGTATTGAGAGTTCATTTGTGGTCATTAAAATCAAAACATTGATTTGATAGTTTATTGTGATTCGTACACCTTTAAGGAAGTGCAGTCTACAGGGTTTTGGTGTGTTTGTAGGTATCCAGGTTTATTACCAACTTAAAGATGCTGCACTGTAGAGCTGACATACTAATACGAGCAGTTTTTGATCTGTGCCACCGTCACCTATCAATAGAAATCTGTCTTTCTCTTTCCAGGTCGTCCCGACAGACGTAAACCAGAGCACCGCCACAGGTACGAGACTCTGTTCTTTGCCCTTCCTGACACGTTTGGTTTGAGTCACTGTTACCAAGAGGTAATCTGTCCCACATGTAGTCATTAACCACTCTGAACCAAGTTGAGGAGTGTTTGATGTTGACTCAAGGCGAAACGGCCTCTTCGATCCCAACCTCTGGTGAAAGCAACAGTAGAATAGATCGGTCAACTCTGTGGTTTCGTTGCCCACGCAGCCTCAGATGGTTTTCCTCGGCAGACTTGCAGGAGCTACTTGCTTTCCTCCCCGTTGGTCTCCGGTTCTGACACACTCCTGAAAGTATTTTGGCTCTTGGCTGGTTGGCATGGCAACTAGCCGGAGGGGTCATGGGGTTTAAAGACGGTGTGAGTTTATGGTGGGAAACAAAGCCTCTCTTTTGTTAAAAGATAGGTTAACTGGCATCAGAACAGACTGTAAGAAGGTTGTGCATCATGTTAAAGATCTTAACAAATCAAATAGACAAATTTTTTTAAGTCCATTTGAAAGGTTGTAGTTTGTTGTTTATTGTTTTGCTAAATATTCAACCAAGTCCAATTTCTTGTCTTTTTTGAGGTCCTCCTTTTACCTCATCGGAGTTGTCAGAGCGTAACCTCAACTTTGACCAACCAAACTTCAGTAAACTTTTCCTTTAGGACAACAACACCGATCTACTGACAGACAGCTAATACTAAAATATAATGTCTGATTAATCTATCAAATATTACACTTAGTCTTTAAGTTAACTACTAAATACCTATCTTCTTACTTTTAAACTTCTATTCAAGCAGAACCACAATGACAAACGGTATTTAATCACGATAGCTTAGAGCAAAGAACCTATTTCAAGCTTTAATTTAATAATCTATTCAACAAAACAATTCAGTGTAACCAACAATCAAGCTGTCTCAGTGTTTTGAGGTTGGAAAGCTGGTGGATTTATTGTTGAGATGCTCTAACATAGCTGCGGTGGTAGGTCACATTTGCAGCTTACTGCATCTCAGTTTAAAGAATTCACACACTTCGGCCCTACTGCATGTGGACATAACCTCGATGTGCATTGCAAATCAGTGTTGACAAGTCTCTGCAGGCTTATTTATAAGGTGCGTAGAAGTAAATGGAACCTTGAGACCCACTAGTTTTGGCTTGACGTCTTCACCGAGGTCATTAAGAAACATTTCGGGCCTGAAGCCACGTGACAACATGCCCACTTTTTGGCTGCCCCTTTAGCTCATATGTACATCCTGATATCTTAATTCTTCCATCTAGTATTTTTGATGTGCTTTATAGCTCTACCAGTTTTTAAATCTTTACAAACACACCTCAAAGTGATGTAATGGGGGGAAAAGCTGCTACAACATAATAACTACATTTGCAAAGAAGCTCACGCCAACTCCAAGTTAAAAATGCAAAGTGCACGCTCGAAAGTGAGTCCAGACCCGAAGAGGAGTTTCTTATTTTGTCCATTGCCTTTTCAGTAAACAGGGAGGAATGGAAAGAGGGGGATAGGAGGAGTGGTTTTTCCACCAGTGTTCAAAGCACATCCGTGAGTTTTGGGCAGTGTCAGGGCTGAGTCATGTGCGTCTGTTCATGGTTAAGACAAAGAAGAAACAGACCGAAAAGACGATTAAAGAACAAGCTGCAGAAACCTCTGACCTCCTCCTATCATCTGGGTGAGTCTGTTGTCTCCCAGCCTGCCTAGCAACCACTTCTTGGCCTCATTTTCGGAGCTCTCTGTCAGGGAATTTAGCAAAATAAGCCGTCCGCTAATTGGGGAAAAACAAGGGTTGACATAAACACTTTGACACTCGCTTGTAAAAAGCTTTAAAACCGTGGCGTTCGGGACACAACGGAGTCAAATGTCATGTTTGTTTTTAGGGTTTTCAGGAAGTCGGCACCAAGGAATCGGGTTGCTTTCTTGTACGTGGTTGCTGCTGTTTTAAGTTATTTCTGTTTCGAATGATGAAACCCATCTGTTCACTTAAAAGTATCAATATTTACACCACAGATATTTGTAACTCTCTTCTGGGCTGTTTTCCCACGATTTGAACTGGAACATTTTCTGTACAAGCTGCATCAGATATATCTTCACTTTCATTGCTGTTTTCTTTTAGTTTTCTTGTTGTTTCACACGTAAAGCATTTTGTAGCGGCCCTGAAAGTTGTCCAAGACTCGGCGGTGCTATCGTCACCCCCCTGATGAATAATGAAGTTCTGGCATCGCTCAATTATGGTCAAGTTGACAGATATCAGAAGCGTAAGTGGTGACTTTAACTGGGCCAAAACAAGAAATTAATTTATTGTTCCCAAGAGAAAGATTTGTTTTAGTGATGTCCCCATCAAGTTTTTTGGCAGCTTTGACGCTAGCCAGACACCATTAAAACAAGAGGTTTTGACGCTACAGGGACGTGGTTTTGGTTTATGGCAACCCGAAAACAAATAACTACAAACTATCAGGCTTGGCTGAAGCCCAGTCCGATTATTTGAAAAATGCCTGGATCGGCCCCAATACCAATCGGGACATCCCTGCTCTCTGGGGCAGATGCTAATGGAAATAACAGTGGTGGTGGCTAGCATGACAATGCTGCTTTTCAGTGCATGTACACTGTATTTACCAATTAATAACTAGATTACATAATAAAATTAGTTTGAAATGGGCTCGTTGTTCATAGCTATCATGAATAAATACAGTTTGGCATTGTGATTATGCTTGATTAAAAGTTTAAAAGTAAGAAGATGAGTCAATTTTCTTTTTTGGTCAGCTTTGATGCTAGCCAACTGCCATTAAAACAGAAGAAGAAGAAGATGTTTTGACGCTTCAAGGACAGGGTTTTGGTTTATGGCAGACCTAAAACAAGTAACTACAAACTATCAGGCTTGGCTGAAGGCCAGTCCGATCCAGTTATTTGAAAAATGCCAGGATCGGCCCCAATACCAATCGGCACATCCCTGCTCTCTGGGACAGATGCTCGTGGCCATGCTAATGAAGATAATAGCCCTGCTTTTCAGTGCAGAAGAATAAGATGTTTTCATGCTACAAGGACAGGGTTTTAATTTATGTCAGATCTAAAATAAACAACTACAAAAGATCGGACTTATAACTGGATGAAACACTCGAGACACCCAAACAAACATCCATGTACTGTACGTCAGCAGATATTCACAAATAGGTGAGTGGGACGGTGTAGCTGCAGCCAAACTGAAGTAATGACGGTTTCCTCAAATTGTTGTTTTGAGTCTGTTGTCCTTCAGATTTGTCCTCTGTGTCACTGGCATGAACATGGAGCAAAACGGAGCTAGAAAAGTTCCAAGCGTTGGGACTGGCCTGGTTTTTGTTTGTCACTGGAAAAAAAAAAAAAAGAGAGAGAGTTTTATAGAGGGAGGGAGGAGATGGCAGCAACAGAGGTGAAATAAAGTGACTCATGGTTTCCTTTTTCTTTTCTCTTTCTTTCTGCAGCCAGGGTCCTCTCTCGTCCATCAGAGCAGCCATCAAGAGAAGTGAGTATTCACTCTCGTCTTCTTCTGTAAATCTGTGAATTATTTTGTCTGAGTAGAGTAAACCTTGGTAATTAGTCTAACAGAGCCGTGCATGGAGTGGACTGGGAACGTGTGCTTTCAAAAACTGGAAAATATGCATTGTGACCTTCGGTTCCCTGGTTTGCCCGGTACATTTCCATTCTGGAAAGGGATCAAGCCAAAGTCTTCTTGTGCCGTGTCATGGAATACAACAAAATAAATAAAAAAACTAGATGTCTCTGCATGAGTTTACTCCAACTGTGTTGCTAGGGAATCCAAATATTCTAGTTTCCATTCATGTTTCAAGAGTTTTATTGATCACTGCTGGTATTTAAATACTTTACCAGGAGTTTTTCATAAAAGGTTACGACCACAGCTGTGTGTACGGCTGGTCTTCGTTGTCTCCTTCTTCAGCTTCATCATCTTCTTCCACTACTTGTTTGTCTTCTTACTTTTGGTTCTTCGTCCTCTTTGTCTCCTTCCTATTGCCCTTATTTGTCCACGTCTTCTTAATCTTTGTCCTCTTTCTCTTGTCCTTCTTGTTTGTCTCCTTCTTCTCCATCATTTTGTCTACTTTGTCTTCTTTTTGTTTGTGTTGCTGTCGTTTGGTCCTCCTCCTCCTTTCTTTAACGTCTTCTTCTTTGTCTCCTTCTTCTTGTTCTTCTTGTCTTTGTTCTGAACTTCCTTATCCTCATGGTCTTAGTCTCCTCATCCTTCTTGTTTGTCTTGTTTGTCTTCTAATTCCTTCATCTCCTTTTTCTTCATATTTTCTTCTTCTGTTAAGGCGTCTTCTTCGACTTTGTCTTCATCGTCTTCTGCTCCTTCTTCCTTCGACTCTTTCCTCATCTTCTTCTTCCCCTTGTCGTTCTTGTTTGTCTTTCTTTTTCTAGTCCTTCTCCATCTTTTTTTGTCTTCTCCTTCCTCTTTGCTCTTGTCTTCTCTTCGTTCTTCTACTCCTCTTCTTCATCTCCTCCCTCTTCTTGTTTTTTTTGTCCTCATTGTTTTTTTCTTTATCTTTGTCTTCTTCTCCTTGTCCTCTTGTTTTTTTACCTCCTTCTCTTCCATCTTTTCTGTTGTCCTCTTCATCTTTGTTCTTTCTTGTCCCTTCTTGTCTCTTTCTCCATCTTCTCCTTCTAAACATGAGACAGATTGACCTGTCCTACTTTCTCTTCATTCAGAAGATGTTTGTCTAACTTTTGTTTTATTTGCATTCGTTTAACTTTGTGCTGTTTTTTTTTCTCTCCTGTCAGCTTCCAACCGGTCGACGTCTGTCTCTGAGACTCCCAGAGACAGAGACAGAGACAGAGAAAGAGAGAGAGACAGAGACAGAGACAGGGACAGGGACAGAGATAGAAGGTAGGTAGTCATAACAGAAACTGTGTAGTCCCTGATGTTAACGCGCTTTCATTGTCGTTTAAGGAAACGATAAAACATTCCCGTCAACAAACAATGTTCTTATCTCTGAGCTCCTTCCTGCTTCACTTTCACACACTTTCGTTCTTGGTTCGGAGCAGCCGGAAACATTTGTAGACCGTTCTCTAATCGTAGGCGATACTGACTGTGAGCTTCTTTCCTTCACACTGAAGTAAAACTCTCCAATATAAATACGTCCTTTGTCGTAGGAAAGTATTTGGGAAATTAATGTACGCAGAAATAAAGCGTTCTTAGAGTTACTTAAAGGTTCTTATTTTCTCAGGGTGCTTTCACACCTGTATTTTGTGTATTCTGTGTAATTGATGCAATATCATTGGATTTACCCATGGTTCAGTTTGTGTTTGAGACAAAGTTCTGACACGTCCTCAACATTAACACTCATGCAAACAGTTCTGTGATTGGTCAAAAGTTGGGGATTTCAGGATATCGAAAGTAGAAACTAGGGATGTCCCGATCAAGTTTTCTTGTCCCCCCGATCTGATCCTAAATGTCCTCGAGTTGGTCTCCTTTAGGTTCCTAAAGTCTTTCCTTGTCTTCCTTGTCTTCTCCTAGAGTCGATTCAGTCCAATAAATCTTTCTGTCAAAGTTAATGTAGTGTAGAGAGGGTAGCTCGTACCTTGTGTTCTCTACTCCAGGAATGTTCTGGTCATCCAACGCTGCCATAAACTCACTAACCCTCTCTGGAAGATTTTTCTCCTTGACACTGTCTCCAGGAAACTTTTCTCTTCTTTTAAACGTTCAGTTCAGTTTCAGTTCGTTGTTGTTGTTTGGGTGCAGCCTTTAACCTGAGTGGACTCAATGGATTCAGTTTGGTTATTATTTTAAAGGTGTACAATTTCCGGCCGCTTTGACGCTGGCCACCCGCCATTACAACAAGAAGCTTTGGCGCTACAGGGACGTGGTTGTGGTTTATGACAAACCTAAAATAAATAACTACAAAAAATTGGGTTTGGCTGAAGCCCGATCTGATCGTTTTAAAAATACCAACTGGCACATCACTAGTAGAAAAGGGACCTAGGAGCGCAAGCACCCTTGATTAGTCTACGCTTTATAAAATGTCACACAAAAGTTAAAAATGTTTGAATAACACAAAGAAATAAGAGATATTAACTGTTTTTTCTGAATCTGAATCTGAAATTGAGTCAGTTTATAATTTCATGTTGTGGTTTACACATTGCCAGGCGACCGGAGATCACCATCCTGTCTGCAGAGCCGTTGGCCTCCACTTCCTGGTTCCCCGGTGCTGCTGCTGGATTCCCACCTCCACCTCCTCCTGCTGCTCAGATCTGGGGACCCACAATTCCTCCGGCCATACAGGTGAGCCGTTGGAAGTCTTAATTAATTCCCTGTTGTATCTTCGTCTTCTTCCCCTTGTCCTTCGCGTTTGTCCTCATCTTCTTCATCTTCTTCCTTTTTGGCTTCTGCTCATCCTTCTTCTCTTTCTTCTACGTTCTCTTCTTCCTGACCTTCGTTCCCCAGCCGCCTCCTTCCTATGAGGAGGTGATCAGGGAGAAAACACAGGAGCAGGTCCTCCTCCCTTCTTCCTCCGCCTCTTCCTCACCGTCCTCCCAGCGCCCAGTTCCCACAAAAACGACCATCGCCACGCAGACTGACGCAGGATCTGCCTCCGACCCCGAGGAGCCACAAGGTGACGGGAACCTCATTAGTTTTTATTTGTTTTTCTAAATAATTAAATACCTTGAGTAAAATTCTTTTTGTCTGTGTGCAGTTCGAAGGCCAGTGAGACCACCACGACCGCCTCTCCCCCTCACTCCAAAGTTGTCCCATGCTGACGAAGCCCCAGCCACCGCCACCAACCAATCAGCACCCACCTCCTTTGGTTGCACCAGCGTGGCGACAAACACACAATGCTGCGAACTCCTCGCTGATCTCCCTTTGTCCACGACCTCTGGTTCTCCGGTCGACGACGCGTCTCCTCCCAGCACTTCCTCTCATGTGCCAGTGGAGCGCCCTAGGCCACGCCCTCGTTCCAAGCTCGGCATCCAGCCAGTCAGCCGAGAGGTTAAAGTTCAGACTTTGGTGAAGCTGCGGGAGGACGGTTTGGCCACGCTAGCCGCCCGCAACCAAAGTGACTCCGCTAGCCAAGAGGCGAGCCAAGGGAAGTATCTTCAGGAGCTGCTCGAGGCCTTCAGCTCGGACGACTGGGGCTTCCCTGATCACCGCAGTGACAGCAGCGGGCTCAGCCAATCAGAGAGCGAGGAGGAAGAGGAGGGAGAGGAGGAAGAGGACATGGCGACGTTGAGAGCGAGGATTCAGGCTTTTGAGCAGCAGCAGCAGCAGGTGGGCGATGGTTCAGTCGAGGGGGGCGTTGTTACAAAGAAGCCAGAACCGCGACCTCGCCCTCGTCTCCAAGCAACCAAATCTGCCCCTCCCATCATCGCTCCAAAGCCCAAAAGCTTTTCACATGGTCTCAAACCATCCAGCAAGGTATTCTGGGAAGACGGCGCTTCCGCAGGTGAACCAGGTGGTGCAGACAGAACTGGATTAAACCCTAAACTTCAAACTGCCACGGAGCCACCTTCTACCACCGCTCAACCAAACCAACCCCCCCTGACACCAAAACCCCAGTCTGATATTGAACCCATCTCTTCCGGCGCCCCTGTCCCAGCTCCAAGACCTCCTCCACCTAAACTCGCCGCCTCTGTCGGTGACACATCCACCCTCAAACCCCCGCCCAGACCTGCAGTCGCCCCCCGCGCCAGCAGCGTGGTAGCTCTACACCAGGATAAGAGCGCCGCAGACGGGCGCACCACCCCGACTCTGCCCCCGAGACCCTCCGTAGAGATTGGCAGTGGAGCGCCATCGGAGACCGGAAGTGACGTAACCCATGGCACCGCAATCCAACCCGGTGAGTGCCGCCATGGTTAGTGAGGGGTAGAATAATAATCACATTGGTATCTAAAGTCACTTTGAGACAACTTTTGGTTGGAACTTGTTAATAAGGGATATCCTGATGGAGTGTATTTGACATCCCAGCTAACAGTGGCTCGCTCTAGCTTCCTAGCCTTGCAGCTAATAGTAGCTCCTCGCCTCCCAGCTAATTCCTGGCTTTCTGGGATCCCAGCTAACAGTAGTTCTCTCTAGCTTCCTAGCCTTGCAGCCAATAGTAGCTCCTAGCCTCCCAGCTAATTCCCAGCTTTCTAGCATCCCAGCTAACAGTAGCTCTATCTAGCTCCTAGCATCCCAGCTAATTCCCAGCTTTCTAGCATCCCAGCTAACAGTAGCTCTCTCTATCTTCCTAGCCTTGCAGCTAATAGTAGCTCCTAGTCTCCCAGCTAATTCCTAGCTTTCACGCATCCAAGCTAACAGTAGCTCTCTCTAGCTCCTAGGTAATGTTAGCTCTCCCTAGCTTGAAGAGGCTAGCTCGAGAGAACCAGTGTTCTCCACTCCAGAAATGCTCTGGTCATCCAACGCCATAACCTCTTTTAAACGTGTTGCCGTACTCTTCCTAGCCTCCCCGCTAATGGTAGCACTTCCTAGCCTGCTAGGCAAACTTTGGCCTTTTAAAAGCTCTCTGTTTCACCACATGTGTGGGAAGTGTGCTGCTTCCTGTTTATTCTGCTTATCTGCCAGATAACCTGAATGTGTAGACCCTGCCGATAAGCTCTTCTGTTTAACTGTTGACAGATTTGCTGTAGAGGCAGCAGCGGTTCTGATAAAGTTAATCGTTTTTGTCATTGATTTTAGCTATCACCACTGTTGGAGTTTGTAGTTGGGTGAAGCGCTCACTGATAACCATGATTATTTTGTCTCTCTTTTCATTTTGCTCACTACAAAAACAAAAACAAAAAAATTGTCTTGATTGGATTTGTTGTTCGCATACCAGGATCCTGTCACTTGAAATCGTGGACACAAATGTCTTCACAATATTTCATTTAAAATGTTTACTTCACCTAAATGTGGTTCTCTTGAGTCTCTACTTACTCCTCCAAACTAAGAGCCTTTTCATCAGACTTTGTCGCCAATATTTGAGCAAAGTTTCAAGTGTTTGAATCCTCTCGGGATTTCTTTATTTTCTTTGTGGGCTGCAGCATCATTTGAAAGGTAAAATCAGCTGAGTGTTCATGCTGACATTTATACAATACTCTCCGCTGTTTACCCCGAAACCTCCCTCTGGGATTTGCGGTGATGTCAGGGTGTCTGATTCCTCCAAGCTGACTTTTAAACAGAGAGTCACTGTTGACCAAACAAGCAAGCAAACGTCTCGTCTCACTCTGGAAGAAAAGAAAAAGACAATGAAAACAGACTCTAGTCTTTCGAGGAAGTGACTCTTCGTTGTTGTCCCTAAGTCCTACATTTTTTTTATAGTAGGCTACCTACTGAACTTACTGCCTTGCCAGGTGCTAGCTTTAGCAGCGTTGTGTTAATAAAAGCAATTTAAAACATTTAAACCTTGTTTTATAGTCGCATCCCCAGACATATAAATACATCACCCTGCTATTAGGAACTCTTCCTAGTTCACAACCACCCAGGTAATGAAAGCTCATTGTAGCCTCCCAGCTAACAGTATCTCTGCCTAGCTTCTTACCCTACCAGTTAATGGTAGCTCCATCTAGCTTCCTATCCTCCCAGCTAGCATTTTCCTAGCTTCCTAGGCTCCTTGCTAATAGTAGCTCTTCCTAGCCTCCCAGCTAATGGTAGCTCCTCTTAGCTTCCTAGCCTCCCAGCGGAGATGGCTCTTCTTACCTTCCTAGCCTCCCAGCTAAGGGTAGCTCTTCCAAGCTTCCAAGCCTCCTCAATAATATTAGCTCTTCGTAATTTTCTAGCCTCTTTGCTAGTAGTAGCTATTCCTAGCTTCCGAGCCACCCAGGTAATAGTATCTCTTCCTAGCATTCCAGCTAATCGTAGCTCTTCCTAGCCTCCTTGCTAGTTGTAGCTCTTATTTCCTGCCTGCAGTGTCTCCTCTAGGGTTTTTCATTTGCTGTAGTTTTTGTGGTGCGTTCAATTGCAACTATTTGGTCCAGACAAAGGAGACATGAGGCAATGTCTCATTTGGACTTCCACCAAGATCTGAGATTGTTTCATGAATGGTCCAGACGTCTTTATCTTACCACACCTTATCTGAACGGCAGTCCAGTCTCAACAATTTATTACTCTACGTTATTTACACCTCTCCTATTGTTTTTTTTTTTTGTTGTTGTTTCAGTGAAAGTAGGAAACGTTCGTCCCGGCGTGCCGACCAAACCAGCAGCATTGACCTCGCCACGCAGAGCCAGCGGTAAGAGAGAAACAGCAGCACAATGGAGCGTTTGAGAGCTTGGAGACACAAATCTAGCTCGTTTGTTGTAGGGCAGAAATATGCAAACGTGTGGAGAGATTTAATGTGGTGTGTTGATTTGTATGTGAATGTGTGTGTGTGGGTGTGTGTGTGGGGGTGTGTGTGTGCAGCAGAAAGAGAGGGAGTGTTGTATCATGCAATCCAAACCTTGGGAAAGAAAAATGCAGTGATTGTGTGACAGGAAAAAGGCCTCCACTGTTTTTGAGCGCTGCGAGCTTGATGCATGGGAATTGTGTTTTGTATGTATTACTCTATGTGTGTGTGTGTGTGTGTGTGCGTGTGTGTGTGTGTGTGTGCGCGTGTGTGTGTGTGTGCGTGTGTGTGTGTGCATGCATGTGTGTTTGGATATTTTCAAACAGGCCCATTTATTGGCTTCAACATGAACTTGTATAAACCAGTAGCTCGTTAATAGTCTTTTTGTTTTGAGTTTCACAGCCTCTAAATCTTCCAGTCACTACTCTCAGTTGTGCAACGGATGCAGCCACAGACTCTTTGCTATCAAGCAGCGCCTGGAACAAAAATTATGTTGAAAAAAAAAATGTAAAAGCCACACATGCAATCTTGAGCTTGGTGTGGTATCATCCCTCTCTACAGTCTAGTTGGCGCTAGTTGGACCTAAAACGAGAAGCAAACACACAAGTAGAGTTCCCTACTAGTCACTTTGAGAACAGGCACTAATAATGAGCCAGTTCATTGGAAAAACCATGCAGTCATCCCTGTGTCTCAAAATTGAAGCTAAAAAATTGCAGTTCCTCCAATGTCCACTAGAGGCTGACTCCAAAAGTGAGTCTATAACCATAGAACTCTGTGTTCAAATGTCCAACTTTACAGTAGCAACAAACATGTTTAAAGCCTGGCACAAAAACTGGGTTTGATCTCTAGATTTGGCTTACTGTTAGCTTCTCAGCTAATAATAGCTCTTCCTAGCTAATAGTAGCTCTTGTTAGTTTCCTAGTCTCCCAGCTAATACTTGCTCTTCCTAGTTTCCTGGCCTCCTAGTCTCCCAGATAAAGGTAGCTCTTCCTAGTTTCTAGTTCCCCGGCTAATAGTAGCTCTTCCTAGTTCCCTAGCTTAAAGTAGCTCTTCCTAGTTTCCTAGCCTTCCAGCTAATAGTAGCTCTTCCTAGTTTCCTAGCCTCCCAGCTAATGGTAGCTCTTCCTAGTTTCCTAGCCTTCCAGCTAATAGTAGCTCTTCCTAGCCTCCTACCCTCCCAGCTAATAGTAGGTCTTCGTAGTTTCCTAGCCTCCCAGCTAATAGTAGCTCTTCCTAGCCTCCTAGCCTCCCAGCTAATAGTAGCTCTTCCTAGCCTCCTAGCCTCCCATCTAATAGCAGCTCGTCCTGTTTTTTCCTTTTAAATGATAAAAACAGACTACTGCCATCTGTCGGTGTGGGGAGTTATTTCATCTTCTTATATAATATACTCTAACATTTGACATCTGTGACCTTGTTGTTTCACAAGCTGCTTATTTCCTGGATTATCAGTGCAATAGTCTCAACAAATATCCTTTCCAGGCACCGTGTCCTGATAAAACACTTTCTAAATGCATAATTAGCAGTGTGTCAGACAAGAATCCATTAATAAACTAAAACATGCCCAATTTCCCCATTGCGGGACTAATAAAGGTTTTTCTTATTCTTATTTTTCTTATATCTGCACATATGTTTCAGCCCCAGCAGAGGGTGCTACTTCCACACAAAGGGCCAATTCAGGTCTCACGCTGGTGTCTTGTTGTTTATCTTCAGCTGAGCATGTGCGCCATTGTTATGTCACAACCAGAGGCAGAACTGTCTACGCAACAGCTTGACAGGGATATAAAAGTCACAGTTTTTGGCAACAATCCACAAATAAATCAGCAGAGTAAGCTGATATCTCTTGACTCAACTGACTAGTGTTTGTCTCTAGTGTATATGTCAGATGAGTAATCTACTCTGACTTTTGCTCTCCACCTCCAGCCCCAAACCTGGCCCCTAAACCCACCGGAGTCTCACCAGCGGCCCCAGATCCAAACACAGTCCCAGCAAAACCTACAGCTGCTGCCCCGACTGTAGCCCCTAAACCTTCGGGACCGGCCCCAGCCAAACCTCCAACTCCAGCTCCAGCTTTGAGGAAAGGCCCTGCGCTCCAGACCAAAGCTGAACCTACCAACTCTGCAAACCCAACCTCCTCGGACCCTCCTCTGCCTCCACGGTAGGAAAAGAGAGTCACGATAAGAGTTGTCAATTAAATAGGAATGTCCTCTTCCATTTATTTCTATTTGCACGGGACAAGTTTTATCTGGGGATGCCAAGGGATTTTATTCCTCTACACTTTTCTGACAACTTTACGGCTTTACGTAACATTGAACAAGTTGCTTCATCCTCATCTCTCAAAGTGTTGTTTCCTTTTTTCTTTCTTCTTTTTCCAGGCCATCGAGTGTGAAGCTCCTTCCTCTTCGTCCTCCACCAATCAAGTCCATCCCCGGGAGGCCGCCACCTCCAGCTACAACCAACCAGATCCCTCCTCCTTCAAAGACGACTCATGCCAACCAGTCATCGTCATCATCACAGACTCCTCCTACTCCTTCGTTAACAGCCAACCAGATCCAAGCTCAAAAGGCACCAAAGAAAGGGCCGCCTCTGCCACCACGCCCCAAACCTGGACACCCTCTCTACAACAGCTATGTGGTACGCTCACAAACACTTACATACAAGCACAAGTTAGATTATTTTTATTTAAATTGATTTAATTCCCCAGAAACAGGAAGTCCTGATTGTGCTCGACGACCCAACCCCCTCACCCTCTGAGCCTCTGTCGGGCGAAGGAAAGGTTCCGTCCACCGTCACGCCTCCCATCAACCCGTCTCAGTGCCTCCTGGACCTGGACACCCAACCAGAGCCTGTCCAGGATCAGGACACCCAGTTAAAGTCTGGGTTAGAAGGCCTGAGCATATCAGACTCCCAGGTACTGCTAAAGCTAGATTCATCTCTATTGAAAGATGCCTGACATTTATTGTGACGTAAAGAAGTAACTCAAACCACTTGTCAAAAAAAAAGTTGTCAAATACCTGCCTAAACCGATAAGTTGGACCGCTAACATTTGAAAGGATTTCTGTTAAAATATCGCTACTAAAACTTCCCGTTAAATATGGAAAAGAGGAATAGCTACTATTAGCTGGGAGGCTAAGAAGAGCTGTTAGCTTGGTAGCTAGGAATAGCTACTATTAGCTGGGAGGCTAGGAAGAGATACTATTAGTTTGGAAGCTAGGAAGAGCTACTATTAACTTGGAGGGTAGGAAGAGCTACTATTAGCTTGGAAGCTAGGAATAGCTACTATTAGCTTGGAAGCTAGGAATAGCTACTATTAGCTTGGTAGCTAGGAAGAGCTACTATTTGCTGGGAGGGTAAGAAAAGCTACTATTAGTTGGGAGGCAAGGAAGAGCTACCATTAGCTTGAAAGCTTGGAAGAGCTACTATTAGCTTGGAAGAGCTAATAGTAGCTGGGAGGCTAGTTAATAGCTGCTATTAGCTGGGAGGCTAGTTAATAGCTGCTATTAGCTGGAAGGCTAGGAATAGCTACTATTAGCTTGGAAGTTCAGAAGCACTTCTATTAGCTGGGAGGAAAGGAAGAGCTACTATTAGCTTGCAATCTAGGAAGAGCTGCTATTAGCTGGGAGGCTAGTTAAGAGCTGCTATTAGCTGGAAGGCTAGGAATAGCTACTACTAGCTTGGAAGTTAGGAAGAGCTACTATTAGCTGGGAGGCCAGGAAGAGTTATTAGAGTTAAGAGTTGCTATTGGCTGAAAGGCTAGGAGGATGCTAAGAAGCTAGAATGTCACAACACACTACAGGTTTGATTGTTGAGGATATATGTTGACCGTTGTTTTGTTTTCTTTGATTATTTAGTCCATCCTTCCTGTGCAGCCTTCTGAGCAGAAAGAGCAGCCAGACCCTCCTCCAGTGAGGTGAGACACACAAACACAATTAATAGAATTATTATTATTAATAGAATTATTTGTGCATGGGTTCGTCTACTTATCCCATGTGTCTCTGCAGTGGTCCTCGGTGCGTCGCCGTGTTTGACTACGAGGGAGAGGAAGAGGACGAGCTCACCTTCTCCCAGGGCGACGTCATCTCCCTCCTGGAGCTCGTTGGGGAAGAGTGGGGGCGTGGCCAGATCCACGGGCGAATTGGAATATTCCCCCTGAACTTCGCAGAGGTGGTGGAGCCCCTCCCACAGCCAGCAACGGTGCCAGGGGAAACGGCCAAACCTTCGTTGACGGACACAGCAGTGATAAAAAGTACTGGTGAACTGGAATATTTATTTCTTTAAGACACTTTCTTCAAAATTCAAGGCAATTAAAATGGTTGTGGATATTGATCTAATGTCAGTTTTCCTTTTTCTTTCACATTTGTCATCAACAGCACCAAAGAAGTCACAGATCCCAGACTTGGAGGTGAGTTTGTTTTACTGTTGGATGTCTGACAGCGGGGGGTAGAAATATCGTTTTCAAGTAGTTTTTTTTTTTTTTTTTTTAAACCAGAGGATGTCCAAAGCCAGCCATTTTTAAAATGATCAGACCAGTATCAGGCTTTATTTAAGGTTTGCCATAAACCAAGACCACGTCCCTGTAGCGTCTTCTTCTGTTTTAATGTTGGTTGGCTAGCGCCAAAGCTGGAAAAAAGGAGAAAGAGGAACCAATATCATGAAACTAAATATGACAAGAACTACTAGGAAGAGCTACTATTAGCTGGAAGGCTACGAAATAAGGAAGAGCTACTGTTAGCTGAGAGGCAAGAAAGCTAGGAATAGCTACTGTTAGCTGAGAGGCAAGGAAGCTAGGAATAGCTACTACTAGCTGGAAGGCTAGAAAGTAAGGAAGAGCTACTATTAGCCGAGAGGCAAGGAAGCTAGGAATAGCTACTATTAGCTGGGAGGCTAGGCAGTGAGGAAAGGCTACTATTAGCTGGAGGGCCAGGAAGCTAGGAAGAGTTACTTTTAGCTTAACAACAAACACTGAACGTTTAAAAGAAGAGATTTTATGGCAGCGTTGGATGACCAGAAAATTTTTGAAGCAGAGAACACAGGTTTTCTGGAGCCATGGTTTGAGCTACCTAACATTTATTAGATGAAGTTCTGTTATATTTTAGAAGTTAACTGAAAGATGAATTGACTAATCACGTTTTTTTATTTTTTTTTTGTATTAATTTCACATAATTGATTATTGCTGTGCTACAACAGGCAGAGGAGTGGGCCGTGGCTCTGTTCGACTTCCCTGGTCAGACTGCAGAGGATCTGTCCTTCCACAAGGGGGCGATGATCCTCGTGACGGAGCACATCGATGCAGAGTGGAGGAGAGGAAAACTGGATGGGAGGGAGGGGCTTTACCCTGCGGCCTTCACACAACCCTGCCAGGGTAAAGGAGTTTAGTTGTGTAGCCAAAGGCATGAAGGGTTAGTGGTGCGTCGGTGTTCTGACTCTAACTTCCTCTTCCTCTTGTTTCCAGCTCAGCCAATCCCAGACCAGGAATCTGAGGTTAAAGGAGTGGCCAAGGCTCTGTTTGACTTCACAGCAGAGAGTGAGGATGAGCTCACACTAAAGGTGATGGGATTTTGTTTTACTAACTTAGGCCAGAATTCCCTTGCCTGGTGTAACCAGACTTAAAGACAAAATGTTATCTGAATAAGAGTTGGCCAGGCCGCACATAAAGCCCCGCCTACATGCTTTGATTGGCCCGGCAAATCTGTCCAGGAGCAGAATCGGTTCCAAACAGCCAGGAATTTCAGGCATTTCTGTCAAAATAGCTTAAAAAAAAAAAAAAGCAACTTGGAGACAATTCTTTTCTTCAGAATATAAATTTGGTAACTAGACATCTGGATTTGGGACGTTGACAACTGATAGATAGAAAAAGAAATTGTGTGCACGCAATTGAATAGTACAACAACCAGTCAGAGACATTTAGTAGTAAAATAGTTCACCACATAAAGCTCCACCCACGTGATTTGATTGGCATGTCAGATCGTTGCAGGAGCATAATCTGTTCCCAATGGAGAGACTCCAAAAATAAAGCAATTAGAAAAACTTTTTTTTTAAAACCTTCATATATATATATTTTTTTGTCTTTGTCCTCCTATGCAGGTTGGTGACATTATCACACAGGTGGAGTCTCTGGATGAGCAGTGGATAATGGGAGTTGTGGGCGGGAAACGTGGGATTGTGCCTAAAAATTACATTTCACTTTTCTGAACAGAAACCCCGAAACAGCCGATGGGGGGGTAAACAAAACTTCCTCTGGTAAACGTCTGGATTTGTTTTTTTTTTCTTTTAATGGAAACCTAATTTTTGACACCACGGGGAGTTCATGACTAGAAGGACACAACAGTCTGGTCTGGTGTTTTTTTTTTTTTTTTTCTCACATGAGGTGGTTTGGTCACTAAAGTGGAGAAGCAGGAACTCTGACTGAGAACTGAATGGACCTTTTAATGTCTTAACGAAAGATTGTTGGGATTTCTTCTGCACATCTGGACTAGAGTTGACATTTTTGGTTTGTTGGACTAAAAAAAAAAAAAAAAGCATGGCTGTCTTAACTCTACACTCGTTTAAAAATGGATCTACAAATCGATCCACACGATGGGGAAACGATGGATAAAGAAGAGCCAAAATTCTCTTGTTATCCGATGTTCTACAGAGACGGTTGAAAGTTTTACGGCATGTCAGTGCACGTGAAATTAGGCCGACTTGCGGGATTCAAGCTAAAATGGACTAATTGCCTTTGACTAATTGAATATATCTGACAGCTGTTCTCACGCTGAGCCGGAAGACGTTAGAAAACATGGAGCTCTGATCTGTATTGTTACATTATATGTGACAAAATTTACTTTTTTTGAGAAAAGGTAAGTACGACATATTTGGTTATTTGGTATAACCTGTCAAAAGTGTTTTGCATTATGACACCTGTAGCTATATTTTAAATGCCTATGAAAGTATGATTTTTTTTGTCTGATACACTCCCCCGAAGCTGTAACGGTCAAATCAATCCACTTTGACATGAGGAACACTAAAGCAGGTTTTTAAGGCTGTGAACGTACGCACACTGAGATGAAAATTAAAAGACGTCGCCATCTTGTTTCGTAAACACGTCTGGTGCGTTTGGGAAAAGTGTTGCGACGCGGTTTGATTAAGCTTAATCTAATTTAACATAAATAAATAGCAAGCAGGCATCAAGTTCACTGCTCTAAATTCAGTTAACTGGTGAACTTTAAAGCCTTAAGTTTTGATATTAAGGAGCAAAAAACTCGTTTTACGGCTACATTTTTGAGAAGAAAATTCCGTATTTCCAGACTGAAAGTCAAAACGAGCCGCAGTGATCACAGATTTCAGATTATTTTAAGATAATGCACTAATAAACGCTGTTTTTAGTCGTTTGTGACACTTTAAAGTCCAAAAAGCTCAGATCAAAACTTTAATGAGTTGCTTTTCACATGGTCAACAAATTTCCAGTTATTATTTATTGTCTGTGCCGTGTAATCCTGAACGTCTGTGAAGCCAAATTTGAATATAGACGCCAGATGACGGTAAATGAGCAGTATTTTAGGTCAATAATTGTGTCCTGACGACTTGTTTTTAAATTAAATTGTGATATAATCAGAGTCCTGAAGAGGTGTTTGTGTAAAATGAGCAAAATCATCTACATTTACTACAGTAGCTTTTCGTATTTTCTCATATTTTAACAGTCAACATATTATGCCGCGTCTGCTGCTGCGCAGATAAACTGAATCAGATTATGTTGGTGTGTGCGTCAAGAGATCATCGAAACCGACTTGGTGGCAGCTTATCGGAAGAAATGTTTCGCGTGATGTCTTTAACTTGTTGGACTGGTTTTGTAGCAGCTGAATGACTGTAAATGTCGTGTGAGTGTGAGACAGAAATCTCATGTTTAACCAAACATTCCAATTTTTTTTAATCCAAATAAAACTTTGACTCATTTTAAACAGTTTTTCTCATTTTTGTTTTTAAAATATGAAATAGCTGGTGAACAAAAATAGATAAATCATTTTTTAAAAGACATTAATCTTCCATAGACATGCAGTGGCTAAACAGAACTATTACATTAGTGGCTGAAAAACTTCAGGAAAACTAACAGCTCTTTCCTTCATATACAACATATACAATATCACACAGTTCCATAAAAGTTTTTGCACCTTTCAGAAATTTCTACCGTTCAACAAAAAAATTATTCAAAACATGAGCGGATTTTCACGTAAGTTATATATCAATGGCTCATACGTCAGATCAGCAGTTACCGGAAATGTTCAGTTCTACTTTTACTGCACAACAAGGTCACAGCCGATACTGAAAACAAGGTTTTACATAATTTTTCAACTCACAGATATGATTAATTTTCCAAATAAGTATAATATTTCTGTTTATTTTTTTTGTTTGGGTTCTTTTTGTCTACTGTCTGGACTTTTGTGAAAATCTGAAATTCTGAAGGGTGCAAAAACTGTACATTATAGTTATTACACAACAAATGTAACTAATGCATTTTCAGAAATTACTCTTACTTGCTGTATTTTTGCTCACACAATGGTCCCACTCTGTGAATTTATCAACAAATGTGGAAAACAAATATTTGTCCATGTCTATACACTACTACACTACAGAAACTGTAAAATTCAGTTTGTCGCAAATGAAAGTGATAAAATTGGCTCACATTTAAAAGTCGCTAAAAAAAATTGCCTGCCATCTTATTTCTAGATTTCGTCCTATACATGCATCATGGCCCTACATCAAGCCCAAACATAAACCTACTTTATCTGTCTATTTGACTTTAATCAACTCAGCAGTGTCTCCATGATAAAGTGGACGAAGTCCAGCATAGAGAGGCTGAGTGAATGGGGTCTGGACTTTGTGGAGGAGAGTCATGGTTTCAGAGACGCTGTAGAAAGACAGAATACCTGCTCTGTGATCCAGGTACACTCCTACTCTGGAGGAAACAGGACCTGAGACGACAGTTGAGACTTTCTTGTAGTAAAATCTGTAACTGTTTGTTTCACAATACAATGACCAAGATTTGTCATTGCCTCCAAACCAACATTCATCTGAGCTCCCTGCTCTGCTGATATTCTTGTATGCAACTGCAACTTCAACTCCTTCTCCTCTCCACTCGACCTCCCAGTAACAATGTCCAGTCAGACTCTCTCTACTCAGGACCTGAGGATAATCAGTGAATCTGTGTGGATGATCAGAATAAGACAGACATTGTTTCATTGCCATTACTTTTCTGTTCCGCTCAGATAATAACAGCCATGCGTTTGCTGTGTTTGGATCAAGTGTGATTTTACGTGAATATTTCAAGAATTCATTTCTGGTCTTTGGCGCCGGTTGTGGCAGTAAAACATCCACTTCAGTCACTGTCCATGCCTCCCTAAGAACAGTTTCATGGCCTTTATGTTCATCCATTAAACAGAGATAACAGATACTCTGCTGATCAGTACGACAGAAAATCTTCATCACCTCATCATGAAGAGAGCAGATGTTCTCCTGGAGCTTCTTGGAGGGCTCCACCAGCTTGTGTTTCTTTAATGGAGCTGCATCATAGTGAGGTTGGAGGTGTTTCTCACAGTAAGAGGCCGGACAGTCGAGACAGGACTTGAAGGCTTTCAGCTTCCTCCCAGTGCAGACATCACAGGCCACATCTTCAGGTCCAGCATAGCAGTGATCAGCTGGAGCAGCTTGGAGTCCAGTCTTCTTCAGCTGCTCCACTAACTCTGCTAACATGGTGTTTTTCTCCAGGACAGGCCTTGGTTTGAAAGTCTTCCTGCACTGAGGGCAGCTGTAGATTCTCTTCTGGTCTTCTCCATCCCAGTGCCTTTTAATACGGTTCATGCAGTAGCTGTGTCCACAGGAAGTAGTCACAGGATCCTTCAGTGGATTCACACAGATGGAACAAGAGATGTTTCCCAAATGTTGCTCAGTCTGCTGTGCCATTTCACCTCTCAACAACAGTAAATTTCGGAAGAGTTTCACTTTCCCACCAGTAAATAAAAACGTCACACTGAAGGCCCAACCCATTTTTTTGTTGTTGTTTTTTTATATTTCCACCCTGCAGTTGTTATGTTGGTCAAGTTTGACTTCATAGTGATTCCACCAATCCCTCAGCTGGCAGATCTATGAAAAGGGAGGAACCAGGAAACAATTGTGAGACTTTGTGTTGGAGAGAAGGGAGGGATTATCTGTATTTTTCTGTCTTGAGTCAAACCAGTAGTTATTTTTGATGTGTTTAACTGTCACAGGTTAACATGTATTACTGCAGCTGAAAACATGTTTACTTGATCCTGTTTCAAATTACTGCTATGATTAAGTCTAAGATCACTACAGCTGGACGAATTTCACCATCCACCCTGAGTCCTATCACCACAGGTGTGCTTGTAAATCTTCTTTCATGTTGTACAATGCATATATTTCTTTCATATTAACCTATTTGTGTCTTAAAATCAAGATTACAGAAGTTGATTTTCATTACCTGGAAAAACAAAATATCCATAGGTATGAAAGGAATTTGACAAATGGTTGGCAGATAAATTGGGTGACGTCTTTCACCTGTTGGACTGGTTTTGTAGAAGTGTAATGACTATAACAGTCATGTGGGTTTGGGATGGAGGCACATAACCATGTATGAAATTGTGTCACAGAGATCAGATTCTGTCGGGCAAGTGGCCATGTGGTAGTTGATAGAGAATCGTGTGTATAGTCTTAAAAACACAAAACTTAACAAAAACAATGTCAAGAAGCATTGTTTCACTTACTAATCATTGCAGCTACTTCAGTTATAATCTATTACTACATCAACTGTAAAATTCAGTTTGTCACAAATTAAAGGGATGTAGTTTTCTCAAATTTAAAAGTTCCTAAAAGGATTGCCTGCTATCTTTTGACTTCACATTTACTAGAATCCTTCTATACATGTTTAGTGGTCCTAAATCAGGGCTACACCTAAACCTAGTAAAACTTTGACACATTTGACACAGTTTTCTCACTTTTATTTGATTTCCAGCAGGTAAAGAAACACTTCAAAGTATCTGGTGAACAAAAATAGATAAGTCATTTTTTATGAGACATTAATCTTCCATGAACATCCAGTGGCTCAAGAGAACTATTACATTAGTGGTTGACCAAGTTTAGGGAAATTAACAACTCTTTCCTTGATAATATACACTATATACAATATCACACAGTGCTGCTTAAAAGTTTTTGTACCCTTCAGACTTTTCTACCTTTCCACAAAAAAATTACTCAAAACTTGAGCAGTTACCGAAATATTCAGTTGTTACTGCTGCACAACGAGGTCACAGCCGATACTGAAAAGGGTTTACAGAATTTTTCAACTCACAGATGAGAACAAATTATTAATTTTCTTGTATAAATAAACAAGTATAATATTTCTGTTTTCATTGATTACACGACAAATGTATCTAATGCATTTTTTTTAGAAAAGTTCATGACAATAGGTCAGGGTTTGATCATTGATCGACTGGAAAATCCAGAGCTTTGCTCAGCTCCCTCTTCATCACAACAGTCCAACCATCACTCATAAACAACACAAGATGCTTGAACGCCTTGACAATCCATCGTTTTCTGCCAGGGTGTCTTCAGAGTTGGAGGTGCTGACCCTCATATCATCACAGTGAAGATTTATATATTTGAATATGTTTTGGTAAACTAGTAAAACAACAGGAAAACTGTCCAAAAAACATATCACAACATCACCATCATTGACTCATCTGGGACGGCGACGAGTCTGCATACAGAAGGGAAGTGGAACAGCTGGTCCTCTGGTGCAGTCAGAACCACCTAGAGCTAAACCTGCTCAAAACTGTGGAGATGACAGTGGACTTCAGGAAGAGACCCCCATCAACCCCTCGTCTCACAATCCCCAACAGGACAGTCCCTACAGTAGACTCATTCAGGTTCCTAGGGTCCACAATCTCACAGGACCTGAAGTGGACCTCCCACATAGACTCTGTAAGGAAGAAGGCTCAGCAGAGGCTGTACTTCCTGCGTCAGCTCAGGGAGTTCAACCTGCCTCAGGAGCTGCTGATCATCTTCTGCACTGCAATAGTCCAGTCTGTCCTGACCACATCTGTCACGGTCTGGTTTGGATCTGCCACCAGACATAATAGGGAAGGACTACAGAGAACAGTCAGGTCTGCAGAGAAGAAGATCATTGGTCCTGATCTTCACCTCCATCCAGGACCTGTACCGGTCCAGGATCAGGAAGTGGGCTGGTAAAATCTCCACAGACCCCTCACACCCTGGTCACAACCTGTTTAGACTCTTCCCCTCAGGCCGGCGTTACAGAGCACTGTATGCCAAAACCACCCACCACAAAGACAGTTTCTTCTTCCGGGCTGTCGCTCTGATGAACCCAGCAGTCAGAGTGTGAGACCATCCAAATGAACAATAACAATAACTCTGCATTATTGTATATACTCGCCATACAAATTCCTGGATTGTTGTATATATCTGCTCTTATCCTTTATCTCTCAATTTTAGTTTTTTTTTTAATTTTATCTTTATTTTATGTGTACAGACTGATTCTGTACAACAAAATCAGTTCTCACATTGTTTCTCTACTAATCGCTGCAGCTAGAATTAATTCAGTAATGATCATAAAAAGAAACTACTACAGAAACGGTAAAATCCAGTTAGTTGCAAATTAAAGGGATAAAATTGGCTCAAATTTAAAAGTCGTTAAAAGGGTTTGCCTTCCGTCTTTTGATTTTGTATTTGTGGAAATCGTCTTATACATGCATCATGGCCCTACATAAGGACTAAGAATAAGCCTACTCTATCTGTCTATTTGACTTTAATCAACTCAGCAGTGACTCCAACATAAAGAGGGTGAAGTCCAGCATAGAGAGGCTGAGTGAATGTGGTCTGGACTCTGTGGAGGAGAGTCATGGTTTCAGAGACGCTGTAGAAAGACAGAATACCTGCTCTGTGATCCAGGTACACTCCTACTCTGGAGGAAACAGGACCTGAGACGACAGTTGGGACTTTGTTGTGGAAATATCTAACACTTTTTGTTTCACAACGTAATGACCACGACTTTTCATTGTATCCAAATCCACATACATATGAGCTCCCTGCTCTGCTGATATTCTTGTATGCAACTGCTACACCAACTCCTCTTCCTGTCCACTCCACCTCCCAGTAACATTGTCCAGTCAGACTTTCTTTACTCAGGACCTGCCTCCATCTAGTGAATCTGTCTGGATGATCAGAATAAGACTGATGTTTATTCATAAATGTTACTTTTCTGTTCCCCTCAGATAATAACAGATCTGTGTTTGCTGTGTTTGGATCCAGTGTGATTTCACATGAATATTTCAAGAATTCATCTCTGGTCTTTGGCTCTGGTTGTGGCAGTAAAACATCCACTTCAGTCACTGTCAGTGAGATGTTTGTCCATGTCTCTCTCAGAATGTCCTGTAGTTTCTCTCTGGTCTTTGTCACAGCTGCTGTCACGTCATCAAAGTTCCTCAGAGGACGAATCTTGATGCTGGATGAGTGTGTAGACTCACTGGGTGGTGGCAATGAGGGGTAGTTGTGTAGAAACTGGTTGTGATCCTCTGTGTTTAAGAGCTGCTTCAGCTCGGAGCCTTTCCTCTCCAGCTCAGAGATCTCCTGCTCCAGCTTCTCCTGAAGATCTTTGACTTGACTCTTTTCAGTTTCCTGCTGGGATCTGACCAGCTGCGTCACATCAGAGCTTGTTTTCTGGATGAGACGGATCATCTCAGTGAAGATCTCCTGACTGTCCTCCACTGTTTTATCAGCAGAGCCATTGATGGCCTTCAGCTCCTGTCCAAGCAGCTCCACATCTTTCTTTCTCTCCTGGATTCCCTGCAGGATTTCTTGTAGCATCACCTCCACCTCCTTCTGCTTCTCAATCCTTTCGGCTGCAGCTGGGACTGTTTCATGGCCTTTATGTTCATCCATTAAACAGAGATAACAGATAATCTGCTGATCAGTACGACAGAAAATCTTCATCACCTCATCATGATGAGGGCAGATGTTCTCCTGGAGCTTCTTGGAGGGCTCCACCAGCTTGTGTTTCTTGAATGGAGCTGCATCATAGTGAGGTTGGAGGTGTTTCTCACAGTAAGAGGCCAGACAGACCAGACAGGACTTGAAGGCTTTCAGCTTCCTCCCAGTGCAGACATCACAGGCGACATCTTCATGTCTAGCATAGCAGTGATCAGCTGGAGCAGCTTGGAGTCCAGTCTTCTTCAGCTGCTCCACTAACTTTGCTATGATGGTCTTTTTCTCCAGGACAGGCCTCGGTATGAAAGTCTTCCTGCACTGAGGGCAGCTGTAGATTCCCTTCTGGTCTTCTTCATCCCAGTGGCTTTTAATACAGTTCATGCAGTAGCTGTGTCCACAGGAAGTAGTTACAGGATCCTTCAGTGGATTCACACAGATGGAACAAGAGATGTTACCCAAATGTTGCTCAGTCTGCTGTGCCATTTCACCCTTCAACAACAGTAAATGTTGGAAGAGTTTCACTTTCCCAGCAGTAAATATAAGTGTCACACTGAAGGCCCAACCCATTTCTTTGTTTTTTTAGCATTTCCACCCTGCAGTGGTTGGGCTAGTCAGGTTTGACAGCATAGTGATTCCACCAATCCCTCAGCAGGCTAATCTATGTAAAGGGTGGAACCAGGAAATAAACTGTGAAACATTGTGTTGGAGAGAAGGGAGGAATTTTTTATTTTTATTTTTTAGGCTTGAGTCAAAGCAGTGGTTATCGTTGACATGTTGACATAACATTTATTCAATCTTGTTTCTTTAGAAATTACTGCTATTATTACCAAGTTTACCATCACTACAGTTGGAGGAGTTTCACCATCAACCCTGAAACCTATCACTGCCGGTGTCTTTGAGAAATCTTCTTTAATGTTGTACAGCGTGTATATTTCTTTCATAGTAACCTATTTGTATATTAATATTAATATTACAAATATTGATTTTCATTACCTTGGGGGAAAAAAAAATCCGTAGGTAGGAAATGAATCTGAAGCATTGCAGCCAGTGACGCCAGCAGACTGAATAAACTGATCAGGAAGGCTGGCTCTGTCACTGGCTGCAGACAGGTGACTTTTGAATCAGAGATGACACTATACAAACTATTATCAATCATGGATAACCCTGACCACCCTCTCCACCATGCAATAGACGGGCAACGAAGCACCTTCTCCAAGAGACTCGGACAACTTTGTTGTCTCAAGGAACACTACAGGAAATCTTTCCTGCCTCAAGCCATCAGTCTGTAGAACTCCTCCTCTGTGTGTGATAGATGATGCTGGGCTGGAATTAATGTTACTGCACATTTTGCACATGGTTGTGAATTCATTCTATCTATAAGGAGTTTGGCAAATGGTTGGTAGATAGATTGGCCTGGAGTTGTGTTTCTTTTGGACCTCCATACTACATCTGTTGTCGTGGTCTCATCAACCTGCCCAGTCTACATGGCCTGTGGTATTCCACTCCTACTTGAATTGAACAATTCTTCAACCTGCCTACAGTGCATCTGGAAAGTTTCACATTTTATATTACAGCCTTATGCTGTCTAAACTGAGCGATCGGGGGAGAAGGGCCCTAGTCAGGGAGGTGACCAAGAACCCGATGATCACACTGTCAGAGCTCCAGCATTCCTCTGTGGAGAGAGGAGAACCTTCCAGAAGGACAACCATCTCTGCAGCAATCCACCAATCAGGTCTGTATGGTAGAGTGGTCAGACGGAAGCCACTCTGTTGTAAAAGGAACATGGCATGGAGGAAAACCAGGAGGAAACCAGCCACCACTCATCACCAGGCCAATACCATCCCCTACAGTTAAGCATGGTGGTGGCAGCATCATGCTGCAGGGATGTATTTCAGCGGCAGGAACTGGGAGACTAGTCAGGATAGAGGAGATAAATGCAGCAATGTACAGAGACGTCCTGTATGAAAACCTGCGTCAGAGCTCTCTTGACCTCAGACTGGGGCAACGTTTCATCTTTCAACAGGACAACAACCCTAAGCACACAGCCAAGTTATCAAAGGAGTAGCTTCAGGACATCTCTGTGAATGTCCTTCAGTGGCCCAGCCAGAGCCCAGACTTGAATCCGATTGAACATCTCTGGAGAGATCTGAAATTGGCTGTGCACCGATGCTTCCCATCCAACCTGAAGGAGGGTCAAAGGTGCTGCAAAGAGGAATGGGCAAAACTGCCCAAAGATAGGTAAGCCAAGCTTGTGGCATAAAATTAAAAAAGACTTGAGGTTGCAATTGCTGCCAAAGGTGCATCAACAAAGTATTGAGCAAAGGCTCTGAATTTTTATGTGATTTCTTAGTTTTTTAGTTTTAATAAATGTGCAAGGTTCTCAAAAATAAATAAATAAATAAAATTGTCATTATGGGGTGTTGTGTGTAGAATTCTGAAGAAAACATGAATTTAATCTATTCAGAAATAAGGCTGTAATATGACAAAATAGGGGAAAAGGGAAGAGCTGAGAATACTTTCCGGATGCACTGTACTATACCTTTTATATTCTCAAACTGTCATGTAACATCATCAGCTATATGTTGTATTTTTATCATCATCAGATTCTACATAATGCTTTAGTCAGATGTATGTATCTATGATAGATGTGTGTTTATCTCATTCCTCCTGCTGTTCTCTCTTTTCTCTCTCTACCCAGCTGACCTTAGGAAGATGGGTCCCTCCTTTTGAGCTGGGTTCTGCTCAACGTTTCTTCCTGTTAAAGGGGAGGTTTTCCTTGCCACCGTTGCCTTCAGGCTTGCTCTGGGGGTTTCAGGCCGGCGTCTTGAGACACTTGGTATTGTTGACACTATATAAATAAAATTGAATTAGAATACACCTTCTGGTGCTACTTCTGGTGCTTCATCAGGGAAGAACCCGAGGTCATAGGTTGTTTTTAAAGAGGTCTATAAAATGTCGGAAGAGTTTCACTGTCCCAGCATTCACCCATTTATTTGCCTGTCTTTTGCATTTACACCCTGCAGTAGTTGGGCTAGTCAGGTTTGACAGCATAGTGATTCCACCAATCAATAGTGGTGATGGTCAAACAAATTCTTGCTGCATCTGCTGCCATGCATACAAACTAAGACAAATCATGGTGGTACATGTGTCAAGAAAGTGCTTTGCAGAAATGTTGGCAGTCATTGTTAACTGGAGTAATTGCAACGGATCTGGCAAAATATTTTGTATATATAATATCTTTAAAATGTAGCACTGATTTTGTTGCAGTTTAATGAGTGTGATAGGGGTGTGTCTCTGAGTTGAACAATCCAATCAGTTTTCTCATTGTTTCACTTACTAATCATTGAAGTTACACGCAATTAAGCAATGATGTATTACTACGGCAACTGTAAAATTCCCTTTGTCACAAATTAAAGGGATATAGTTTTCTCAAATGTATTAAGTGGATGGCCTGCCATCTTTTGACTTCATATTTACTAGAATTACTTCTATACTTGTATAGTGATCCTAAATCAGGTCTAAACCTAAACCCAATTAAACACTGAAACAATCTGAAACAGTTTTCTCACATTTATTTGATTTTAAATTAATTTCCAGCAGGTAAGAAAACACTTTTCAAAAATAGATAAATAAGTTTTTATAAGACATTAATCTTCCATAAACATCCAGCAGCTAAACTGAACAATTACAAGTTCAGGAAAATTAGCAGCTCTTTCCTTGATAATATACACTATATACAATATCACACAGTGCTGCTTAAAGGTTTTTTGCATTTTCACATAATTTATATATCAATGGCTCATACGTCAGATCAGCAGTTACCGGAAGCATTTTGTTGTTATTGCTGCACAAGGGGTCACAGTAGATACTGAAAACAAGGGTTTACATACCTTTTCAACACACAGATATGAACAAATCATTAATTTTCCAGAATAAACTAATAAAAAAGACTAATATTTCTGTTTAATTTGTTTGATTGGGTTCTCTTTGTCTACTCTCAGGACTCGTGAGAAAATCTGCTGATGTTGAAAGTTGCAAACACTACATTATAGTTATTACACATCAAATGTAACTAACTAATGCATTTTCAGAAATTACTCTTATTCACTCACGCGACGGTCCCACTCTGTTAATTTATCAACAAAAGTAGCAAACAGTTATTCGGCAACATCAGGACAACTTTGTCAAATTATCAAATCATAGTTTTTCATTTGTCCATCCCTATACACTTCAAATTAAAAACCCATGAGCCGTTCCAAGTCTTCTCTATACATTTTGTCTTCCTGACGTTCGGACACAGTTTGATCTTCGTTTCCTGGGAGATGAACAGGTATTCCCAGGCCAATCCCTCAAAGCGAATTCTGGGTCTATGCCAGGGTCTCCCCTATCCCAGGGTCTCCCCCCAGCTTGCCAGATAAACTCCCAACTCTCATTGTTTCACTTACTAATCGCTGCAGCTACAATTAATTCAGTAATGACCATATAAAGAAACTACTACAGAAACTGTAAAAATCAGTTTGTCGCAAATAAAAGGGATAAAAATTGGCCTAACCCTAACCTTTTTTGGATATACCATGACCTCGATGACTGGGAATCTTCACAGACATGCTGATTCTGAAGGCTGCAAACACTACACTATACTTATTACACAACAAATGTAACTAATTAATAAATTTTCAGAAATTACTCTTATTTACTGTATTTTCATTCACACAATGGCCTGTTAATGTGTAAACAAATATGGCAGTTATTCAGCTACATCAGGACAACTTTGTCAAGTTATTGTGGCTTTTACTATGTCTGATTAATTGATGATAAACTACAGGAGATATTTACAATTGTATACCCATCTAAAATGTTTGAAAATAGCAATAAATTCATGCAAAGATTTTTATTCAACAACCCATGAGCCGTTCAACATCTTCTCCGTACATTTCGTTTCCCTTCGTTCTGACACAGTTTGATCTGAGTTTCCTGGGAGATGCCCAGGTGTTCCCAGGACAACCCCGCAAAACTAATTCTGGGTCTACTCTGGGGTCTCCCCCCAGCTCACCATTCCTGGTAAACTCCCAAAGGAAGGCACCCAGACAGCGTCCTCACCAGATGCCCAAACCATGTCAACTGGACACTTTCCAAGGGAAAGAGCCACAACTCTACTCCGGGTGTTCCAGCTCCTCACCCTCCTCATCTCTGAGGGTAAACCCAGCAACCCAACGAAGGAACTACTACAGAAACTGTAAAATTCAGTTTGTCACAAATCAAAGGGATAAAATTGACTCAAATTTAGAGGCCAATAAGAGAATTGCCTGCCATTTTTTTAGTTTGTATTTCTAGAATGTGTCCTACGTCATTGCTAAATATATACCGACTCTATCTATTTGACTTTAATCAACTCAGCAGTGTCTTCATAACCAAAGAACCAAAGTCCAGCATAGAGAGGCTGAGTGAATGTGCTCTGGACTCTGTGGAGGAGAGTCATGGTTTCAGAGACGCTGTAGAAAGACAGAATACCTGCTCTATGATCCAGGTACACTCCTACTCTGGAGGAATCAGGACCTGAGACGACACACTATCTATTGCACCACCATTAGCCCACTAGATGGAAGCACATAACCACGTGTGAAATTATGGCACAGGGATCAGATTTTGTCAGGCAAGTCGTGATGAGGTTCACTTTGATGGAGAATCATGTGGATAGTCTCAAAAACACAAAACATTATAAAAACAATATTAAGAAGCATTGTTTCACTGATTAATCATTGCAGTCACATTCAATTCAGTTATGATTTATTACTACAGCAACTGTAAAATTCAGTTTGTCACAAATTAAAGGGATATAGTTTTCTCAACTTTAAAAGTCACTAAGAGGATTGCCTGCCATCTTTTGACTTTATATTTACTAGAATTCCTTCTATAAATGTATACTGGTCATAAATCAGGGCTAAGCCTAAACCTAATTAAACTTTGACACATTTGAAACAGTTCTCTCACTTTGAGTTTAAAGTAATCCCCAGCAGGTAAGGAAACACTTCAAAATAGCTGGTGAACAAAAATAGATGTCATTTTTTAAAAGACATTAATTGTCCATAAACATCCAGTGGCTAAACAGAACTATTACATTAGTGGCCAACGAAGTTCAGGAAAGTGAACATCTCTTCCTTGATAATATACACTATATACAATATCACACAGTGCTGCTTAAAAGTTTTTGCATTCTTCAGTCACAAACTGCATCCACTTCAGTCACAAATCCATGGGTATGAAAGGAATCTAAAAGCAGTTTGGCGAATGGTTCGCAGATAAATTTGTGTCATCTTTCACCTGCTGGACTGGTTTTGTAAAAGTGTAAGGATGTAGCAGTCGTGGGTTTCGGAGGCCGTGTCAGACCCGAAATCTTTTTGTAAAAGACATTTTCTTGTTCAGCGAACCATTTCCAATCCAAATAAAAATTTGACACATTTAAATAGTTTCTAAGTGATTCATTTATTTTTACATACAGTTGTATTGTAGTTCAACAGGCATGAATCATTTTCAGCTGGTGACACTTTAAACTCCACCAACAAATAGATAAAACTGCTTAACCAGTTAAGTCCTTGAGTGCTGGGAGGTTATGCTTACCTTAAAAGACCCAAATTAAATCAGTAATAGCTGCTCAACGATCAGATTATTATTATTATTATTATTATTATTAATATTTATGACCCTGTTCTCTATGGATAGATATGACTTCAAAGAATAGATTCCTAGTATTAATAACATTTTGACTGTTACTGTGCCTGATTAATTTGTGATAAACTATAGGAGATATTTTTCATCCCCACCTAAAATATCTTAAAATAGCAATGAATTTGTGCAAAGATTCAACAACCCCTTGACTATAACTTTATCAAGAGTTTTATCAAATAATACAAAACACACATATTCTGTAAAGGTTTTAGTAAAAACAGGACAGGTCCAGCTCTCAATTTTGACATTTCAATAGTCACCCAAAGTACCCAAAGTTTGCCAGATTGGATTTTGACCTCTTTCAAAGAAATCTGGCTACAAATTACTACTGATTCCCCCTACAGGAGACAATAGGCACACAGTTCTACCTTTGGCCATTTTTTTTAGTCTGTATATCATCAAATACTACCATTGTGCACATTATAAAATCCATATAAATATACATTACAAACAACAACAAAACACATTAAAAACAATATCAAGAAGCATGGTTTTACTTACTAATCATTGCAGCTACATTCCTATACATTATGATCTATTACTACAGCACCTGTAAAATTCACTTTGTCACAAATCAAAGGGATGTCATTTCCTCAAATTTAAAAGTCACTAAAAGGACTGTCTGCTATCTTTTGACTTTATATTTCTAGAATTGCTTCTATACATGTATAGTGGTCCTGAATCAGGGCTAAACCCAAACCAAACCTATCTGTCTATTTGACTTTAATCAACTCAGCAGTGGATCCAGAATCAAGACCAAGTCCAGCATAGAGAGGCTGAGTGAATGTGGCCTGGACTCTGTGGAGGAGAGTCATGGTTTCAGAGACGCTGTAGAAAGACAGAATACCTGCTCTGTGATCCAGGTACACTCCTACTCTGGAGGAACCAGGACCTGAGACGACAGTTGAGACTTTGTTGTAGTAAAATCTATAACTGTTTGTGGAACAATGTAATGACCAAGATTTGTCATTGAATCCAAATCCACATTCATCTGACCACCCTGCTCTGCTGATATTCTTGTATGCGACTGCTACACCAACTCTTCCTCCTCTCCACTCCACCTCCCAGTAACAACGTCCAGTCAGACTCTCTCTACTCAGGACCTGAGGATAAAAAGTGAATCTGTCTGGATGATCAGAATAAGGCTGTTTTTGACTTATTCTTGTTACATTTCTGTTCCCCTCAGATAATAACAGCTCTGTGTGTGCTGTGTTTGGATCCATTGTGATTTCACGTGAATATTTCAAGAATTCATCTCTGGTCTTTGGCTCTGGTTGTGGCAGTAAAACATCCACTTCAGTCACTGTCAGTGAGGTGTTTCTCCATGTCTCTCTCAGAATGTCCTGTAGTTTCTTTCTGGTCTCTGTCACAGCTGCTTTCACGTCATCAAAGTTCCTCAGAGGATGAATCTCAATGCTGGATGAGTGTGTAGACTCACTGGGTGGTGGCAGTGAGGGGTAGTTGTGTAGAAACTGGTTGTGATCCTCTGTATTTAAGAGCTGCTTCAGCTCGGAGCCTTTCCTCTCCAGCTCAGTCATCTCCTGCTCCAGCTTCTCCTGAAGATCTTTGACTCGACTCTTTTCAGTTTCCTGCTGGGATCTGACCAGCTGCGTCACATCAGAGCTTGTTTTCTGGATGAGACGGATCATCTCAGCGAAGATCTCCTGACTGTCCTCCACTGTTTTATCAGCAGAGCCATTGATGGCCTTCAGCTCGTGTCCAAGCAGCTCCACATCTTTCTTTCTCTCCTGGATTCCCTGAAGGATTTTTTGTAGCATCACCTCCACCTCCTTCTGCTTCTCAGTCCTTTCTACTGCAGCTGGGACTGTTTCATGGCCTTTATGTTCATCCATTAAACAGAGATAACAGATAGTCTGCTGATCAGTACGACAGAAAATCTTCATCACCTCATCATGATGAGAGCAGATGTTCTCCTGGAGCTTCTTTGAGGGCTCCACCAGCTTGTGTTTCTTGAATGGAGCTGCATCATAGTGAGGTTGGAGGTGTTTCTCACAGTAAGAGGCCAGACAGACCAGACAGGACTTGAAGGCTTTCAGCTTCCTCCCAGTGCAGACATCACAGGCCACATCTTCAGGTCCAACATAGTAGTGATCAGCTGGAGCAGCTTGGAGTCCAATCTTCTTCAGCTGCTCCACTAACTCTGCTAACATGGTGTTTTTCTCCAGGACAGGCCTTGGCTTGAAACTCTTCCTGCACTGAGGGCAGCTGTAGATTCTCTTCTGGTCTTCTCCATCCCAGTGGCTTTTAATACAGTTCTTGCAGTAGCTGTGTCCACAGGAAGTAGTCACAGGATTCTTCAGTAGATCCAAACAGATGGAACAAGAGAAGGTTTCTCTGTCCAGCTGAACTCCTTTCTGTTCCATTTCACCTATCCAGTGTCGATGTCAGTTCCTGTTTGCTTGAAGTGAAACTAGTGTGAGCTCTGATCTGAACAACATGTGATTCTACAGTGAATGGAGCCTGTCAGCTCTCACACTTCACCACATGCTGGTTACACCTATCCTTAATGTAGAGATCTAAAGGGTAGGGAACAAGGAAACATGAGGAAATATGAGTGGAGCTGCTCCAGGAAGAGGGAGTGGTTATCAGACGTTGACTATGTCTGTAAAGGTTCTCAGTCATCCAGGTCATGGTATATCCAAAAAAGGTTCAAAAAAGGGCAACTGGACTTATAGAGTTTTTTGAGAAGACATTTCGCCACTCATCTGAGTAGCTTCTTCAGTTCAGAACTGATATGTATGTATTTGTACAGTTGTACAACTGTATTTTTTACTTTTTCATCTTATTTTATTCTTTATTCTTATAATTAAATATTTGCCTATTCTTTTTGTATTGCGCTATTTAAGCCAGAGCTACCGTACAACATTTCGTTATGTTCTCACATAATGACAATAAAGGATTCTTCATCTTGATCTTGATCTTGAAGAAGCTACTCAGATGAGTGGTGAAACGTCTTCTCAAAAAACTCTACAAGTCCAGTTGCCCTTTTTTTTAACCTTTTTTGTGCAGACATTGACTAATTCCAGGAAGAGAAACCATTTGAAACATTTTACAGCAGAGCACATTTAAAAACGTTGGTCAGCTAAATGTTTAGGTGGTAAAATGAGCTCAAACACAGTTTGATGACACATTTTACTATAATTCACATACATTAGATGAAACAGAGAAAATAACCACTGCAGTAGAAGTAAGAAAATCACAAACCCCTTCACTACATCCTTCCATGTGAGGAACACTCTACGAGACCAAGGCAGATTATAATCCAAGTCTACCACAAAGAGAAGGACATGAATGAATTTCTTCTAGTTTCCTCCCTGTTGAAGTATTTCTAGATTATAAATATATTCATGCGGAGTGAGACACCACTGAATAAACTCTAAGGATTGTTAAACATGGCCATCGTAGAGTTAAACTAAAGACTTCTTCCTCCTTCCTTGTTGTTGTCGACAGTGTTGCCTGACGTCAGGACAGGTGCATTAGAACTGGTGCATCATGGGAAATGCAGTTCTCCTGCTGCACAGTCTTCAAATGTCCAGGACTGTGTTTTTGTTTAATGTCTGTGTTGGTTGTTTTATGTGTGTTGCAGAGAGGCTATGCAGGAAACGCAGTGGGCTTCAAGTCGTCGTCCCCTCCTGTCTCTGGCCGACACCTGCTGCACTTTGTCGCTCTGGTCAGTTTTATATCAGAATCAGAATCATTTTGTACTTTTAACGTGGTCGTGAGGCTTCATTGTAATAAATCCCTTTTTCTCTCATTTTAGTTGTTGTGCTTTTCATCTTTGTTGTCGTGTTACATCTTTCTCTTTGCTTTGTCTCTGTTTTTTGTCTCAATAGGAGATTTTCTTGAAGTTTCTGGACAACTTCCTGCAGGTAACACACACATACATTTCAGTTATTTAATGACACCAATTAAACGTCTGGTTTTGTGCAACTGCTTCGTCCAAAACCCCCAAAAATGCACAATAATCAGTGAAATAGTTGCTGCTCTATACACAATAAAACTCTGTCATCCTTATAAGACAGCCACTGATCTGCAGCTTGAGGCCAGAATGCAACACAAATAATCTTTACCTTTAAATAATTGATTCATTGAGATAAATTCCTCATATTTGACATAAATAAATTGTTCATTCTGTCCTCACACTCATACAAGGACTTTTACTGAATACAAACCCATGAACCTCGTGTGCGTTTTGTCGTCCGTCAGCACGCCACGTCGTCTTTGTGTTGGTTGCGCTGCAGTCGTCAGCAGCTGGAGAAGGAAGGCGACGAGCTGATGGACTTCTTCTGCGAGGACAGAGAGACGTTCAGGCCAGACGACTGCTTCGGCGTCTTCCACACCTTCTGCTCAAAGTTCACCAATGCCTTCAAGGTACGTTGGGTACATTGGGACGTTTAGGTTTAGGCTTTAGTGCAGACACAGAGAGAAACTCAGCATCAGCTCGTCTTTAGTCCATGTTTGATATGACTTTAGATTTTCTGTGGATTTTATGACTTGTTTGCTTCTTGTTTGCTGGACAGTTTTATTTACTTTTTGCTAGTGAATCAGTTTAAATGTTGAAAAAGTCTCAGTGACATAATTAGATTCAAATAATGACGTGGCTTCACTTGTTCTGATTGTTCTCATGAAAAGGTTATTTGCTCCACAACATTTACATTTGACTCTGCTGACACCTAGTGGCCAAAGACAGAAACTGTCTCATTAGCCCAAAGTGCAGTAACTGACTTGACAAAACATTATGTAGGAGACATTAATGCATTATATGTTTCTGTTAGTAGTAAGATTAAGGGATATTGTTTGGGTTTTTGTGTTTATTAGGATCATAAAGCATCTGACGGAGCAATGGAGCCGAAATGAAGAGGATGAAATACAGACATCGGAGACAAAGTATGAAGGTAGGCGCTGGCTGAGAAACAGTTTAAGGAGCCGCTGTTAAAGCCAACTACTACAGCCAGGTAAGCTCACCTGTGGATGTGCACTTGGAAGCCGTATATCAAAGGAAGTGCGTCAACGCCCGACAGAGGATGAACCTCAAGTTCTAACTCAGGCTGTGTCAATACTCAGTACAGAGGATATGCAAGATGACGTAAAACCAAATGACAGTGTGTCAAATGTGGGAAGCAAAAACTCTGCTACTGGAAGAAAGTCTGCTGTTTCTACTGCTTCTTCTGCACGCCTGAAAGCTGAGGCTGACTTAGCAGCATTAATGGCAAGACAGAAACTGTTAAAGGACAAAGACCAGCTGGAGGAACAGGAGGAACGTCTGAAAAGGAAAAAGGAGCAGCTTCAAATGGATGAAGTTGTTGCAGCGCAAAGGGCAAAATGAAAGGTGTTAAAGTCTCAGAGCAGCCTTAGTGGAAAGAGTTCCACGAGGTGTTCAGATGGAATGAACTCGTATTTGGAAAAGGGAAAAATCAAAACCAAAAGCTCTCTAATTCATTTATTCCACAAACGTCAGTGAAACAAAGGGAAACTAAACATGACTGCTTGCATCCAGGAAGGAGAAAGGCCTGAAGAGAAAACTGCACCTCTATTCGCTCACTATGAGCCTGTGTCAGTTAATGAACCCAAACATCATTCAGTGAATCACAATGCAAATGATGACACACAAACTCAACATGGATGCACTTTGAATGCAGGACTTGGGTCAACAGATGGCAATCAAAACAAGATGCTGGGAATCATGAGAAAGCAAAACAAAATAACAAGACTCTGAATTCAACAGCAATGCCTCTCATCATTAGCAAAGAGAGAAATCATAGTTCTTGATGGGGATCCATTAAAATATCATACATTTATTAAAGCTTTTGAGAACGGTGTGGAGAGAAATACAGAGAACTGCAGTGACAGACTCTATTTCCTGGAACAGTACACTAGGGGTCACCCTAAGGAACTGGTGAGAAGCTGCCAACACTTTGACCCAGAAAGGGGCTATGTCAAAGCTAAAGCCTTGTTATGTGAGCACTTTGGAAATGTGCAGAAAGTTGCCTCTGCATATATGGAAAGGGCTCTTTCATGGCCTTCTATTAAGACAGAAGACATAAAAGCTCTCCAGGACTACAGCCTTTTCCTCAGAGCCTGTTCTTTTTCTTTTTTTATAATATATTTTAGTAATTTTACACAATCAAAGAACAAACCAACAAGCGCAGATGTTGCCGACATATAAAACATAGGTTAATTAATTCACATGCATGAGTTCCATCATGTAGCCCACATATTGTTTACATTAGTACTATGTCCAAAAACAAAAAGTCAATAAATAAATAGTATAATAAAGTATTTAGGACTTATTAGTGAAGACAAAGTGTGGTTGCCCTTTCTGCAGCAGGCCACCAAGATCACGGGGAAGGTAGTCAAGAAAAGGTTGCCAGATATTCTGTCTCTCTGTGTTAGCCCTACGATGGACTGGTGACCTGTCCAGGGTGTACCCCGCCTCTCCCCCGATGACAGCTGGGATAGACTTCAGCAGACCCCGCGACCCTTAACAGGAATAACCAGGTAAGAGGAAGCTATCAGTTGGACTCTCTATGTCTAAAAAATGTCTAACCTGAAGAAAACCAAAAAAGTGTCTGTGTGGCATTTTGGAATAAATCAGCTACAGATCTTAGTTCCTTTGAGTACCAGTCATTGGAAATACTTTTTCCCACACCAGGAGGAAATGCTTTATTTTGAGTTATAGCTTGTAATGTGTGAGGTGAAAAAAGGAATCACCACTCTTGCAATGAGGATCTCCAAGTCAGCGTTTCTTGATTCAAGCAGTGCACAGAATCTCACACAACACAAGGTTATAGGAGAGGAGCTCCCCAAACAGAACAATGAAACAGTATTTATACACAATGGTAGATTATCTTCAGTACACGTCATACTGCCTGTCATCAAACATGTTATCTATTCTCCAGAAGGAGGGAGTATCTTCCTTGAGATGGCACCAAGGCCTGAGGCCTCCTGCACTCTCCTTCACCTAACAGGCTTTCTACAAAACAAGGCATTTAATGGTGCATGAACAGAACCTGTTTACTAAACCTAGTAACTAAACCCAAGATTTTTTAAATTGTTAAGTCATCACTTGTCTTTTCTAACTTGCAACCATTTAAACCCAACGATTCATCTAAAATACCCTCCTTTAGTTATTCCATCAGTCAGTCGTCCTGATGAGGTTCTAATTTCTATGGAACTAAACCTCTGTCTCTGTGTTAAATCCCACCAAGAAACCAGAAAGCGCTGTAATTTACACAGCTTTGTATGCAGTCCCTGAACCTCACATCATTAGAAATCATGAACTGAGACTCAGACTTTCCCTGTTTAGGTATGAAGTACACTAACCTTCCTAACATGGAGCTCAGAGGCCGTTTTCTCATCATTAAAATAAGAAATAAGAAAAAAAATCTGACATGTAATATGACTAGAGCTGCTTGCAGGTATGGAGACTCAGTCATATTAGTCCTTTTTCAATAACAGTGAATAAATATGTACAAGACTTTTTCAAATCTTTGAAAATTTCTCCATTTTTTCTTGTAAATGCTGACACTGAATCCCAGCTGGGTGTAAAACCTCAAATGCCTTCATGATTATTATCATGCACCTTCAACGTCACTAACCAAGCTGACCAGGCTGTGTCAATCTGGCCTGTTTCAATTAGAAATTAGACTATTACATTGTATTTTGAAAAAACTTCATCTCAGAGAATAATGGAGTTGTTTTGGTAAAGAAGTGATTAGATTAATAAAGGAGATATTTAAAGAGTCTGATTCAAACCAACTGTGGCAAGTTTGTTCATATGAGATTATTTGTATGTTTGCATAGCTGCATTCAAGTATGGAAGTAATATTTAATATATGTACCAATGACTAAAGTATTACTCCTCCAACATACTGCACTATTTGTTCAAAAACTGTATTTATTTTCTTTCTTTTTCATCAACTTCTATTAAGCACCCGGACAAATGACTAAAACTAATGAATTTATCAAACTTAATATTTCTGTTCAAGACTGAAACATCAGTTCAAATGGATTGTCTGTCATAGTCTTGTCATATTCCATTTCTTTTATCCTGTTCAAACACAGTTGGATCAAACATTTTAGTGACTCCCTGATAACCCTGACACACTCCTGTAAACGGAGACATCCATCATTGTTATAGACATTGTTATGGAAGTATTATAGATTTATATAGACGTAGTGGAGACACCTGTTTAAAGATGTTTAGAAATGGATTTGAATTGGTTTAACCCTGACCTAAGATTTATCTGTAACCTTCTCTCTTAATTATTCTTTAACCTTAATTCCATCCTCCCTGTCAGTATCACAAAGACCTCATTGAAACTCTCAGGTGTTTAAACTCTGTCAACTTTTATTAATTATTCAAGGAAACTTTATTAGAAGCACAAAAAACAGCAACGAAGAATGTAGAAGAAAAAACCTTTAGATGCCCACGTTGAGACTAACATAAAGTCCATCCATATGTTTTAATGGAAGAATAAACTGTTTATATTGAAGAAAACTCTTTACATCAATCAATATGTCAACATGATTAGATAAATTCAAGGCTCCAGGGAAAAACAAATCAACTCCAATACAACAATAGAACAAACAAATGCAAATAAGTTTTATATCAAAGTCAAAATCCTTGATTTTTATTCCTACTCACTAATTTAACTAGAACTAATAAAAGTTAAACACAAATGACAAAAACAGCAGCTTTATTCATCATGTGAAGCTTCAGCTTGAGACTAAAAGACACATTTTAACCAACTGTCCCTGAAGTGACTTCTGTCTATTTGACTTTAATCAACTCAGCAGTGGATCCATAATAAAGACCAAGTCCAGCATAGAGAGGCTGAGTGAATATGGCCTGGACTCTGTGGAGGAGAGTCATGGTTTCAGAGACGTAGAAAGACAGAATACCTGCTCTGTGATCCAGGTACACTCCTACTCTGGAGGAAACAGGACCTGAGACAACAGTTGAGACTTTGTTGTAGTAAAATCTACAACTGTTTGTGTCTCCACGTAATGACCAAGATTTGTCATTGAATCCAAATCTACATTCATCTGACCGTCCTGCTCTTCTGATATTCTTGTATGCGACTGCTACATCAACTACTCCTCCTCTCCTCTCCACCTCCCAGTAACAACGTCCAGTCAGACTCTCTCTACTCAGGACCTGACAATAACCAGTGAATCTTTCTGGATGATCAGAATAAGACTGTTGTTGTTTCATTAATGTTACTTTTCTGTTCCCCTCAGATAATAACAGCTCTGTGTATGCTGTGTTTGGGTCCAGTGCGATTTCACATGAATATTTCAAGAATTCATCTCTGGTCTTTGGCTCTGGTTGTGGCAGTAAAACATCCACTTCAGTCACTGTCAGTGAGATGTTTGTCCTTGTCTCTCTCAGAATGTCCTGTAGTTTCTCTCTGGTCTCTGTCACAGCTGCTTTCACGTCATCAAAGTACCTCAGAGGACGAATCTTGATGCTGGATGAGTGTGTAGACTCACTGGGTGGTGGCAGTGAGGGGTAGTTGTGTAGAAACTGGTTGTGATCCTCTGTGTTTAAGAGCTGCTTCAGCTCGGAGCCTTTCCTCTCCAGCTCAGTCATCTCCTGCTCCAGCTTCTCCTGAAGATCTTTGACTCGACTCTTTTCAGTTTCCTGCTGGGATCTGACCAGCTGCTCCACATCAGAGCTTGTTTTCTGGATGAGACGGATCATCTCAGTGAAGATCTCCTGACTGTCCTCCACTGTTTTATCAGCAGAGCCATTGATGGCCTTCAGCTCCTGTCTAAGCAGCTCCACATCTTTCTTTCTGTCCTGGATTCCCTGCAGGATTTTTTGTAGCATCACCTCCAACTCCTTCTGCTTCTCAGTCCTTTCTGCTGCAGCTGGAACAGTTTCATGGCCTTTATGTTCATCCATTGTGCAGAGATAACAGATACTCTGCTGATCAGTACGACAGAAAATCTTCTTCACCTCATCATGACGAGAGCAGATGTTCTCCTGGAGCTTCTTGGAGGGCTCCACCAGCTTATGTTTCTTGAATGGAGCTGCATCATAGTGAGGTTGGAGGTGTTTCTCACAGTACGAGGCTGGACAGTTGAGACAGGACTTGAAGGCTTTCAGCTTCCTCCCAGTGCAGACATCACAGGACACATCTTCAGGTCCAGCATAGCAATGATCAGCTGGAGCAGCTTGGAGTCCAATCTTCTTCAGCTGCTCCACTAACTCTGCTAATATGGTGTTTTTCTCCAGGACAGGCCTCGGTATGAAAGTCTTCCTGCACTGAGGGCAGCTGTAGATTCCCTTCTGGTCTTCTTCATCCCAGTGGCTTTTAATACAGTTCATGCAGTAGCTGTGTCCACAGGAAGTAGTCACAGGATCCTTCAGTGGATCCAGACAGATGGAACAAGAGAAGGTTTCTCTGTCCAGCTGAACTCCTTTCTGCTCCATTTCACCTCTCTGTGTCGACGACTGTGTGAGTTTCTGTTTGCTAGAAGTGAAACTAGTCTGAGCTCTGATCTGAACAACATGTGATTCTACAGTGAATGGAGCCTGTCAGCTCTCACACATCACCACATGCTGGTTACACCCATCTTCAATGTAGAGATCTAAAGGGGAGGGAACAAGGAAACATGAGGAAATATGAGTGGAACTGCTCCAGAAAGAGGGAGTGGTTATCAGACGTTAACTAATTCAGGAAGAGAAACAGTTTGAAACTTTTTACAGCAGAGCACATTTAAAAACGTTGGTCAGCTAAATGTTTAGGTGGTAAAATGAGCTAAAACACAGTTTGATGACACATTTTCATGACTACTATAATTCACATACATATACAGAGAAAATAACCACTGCAGTAGAAGTAAGAAAATCACAAACCCCTTCACTACATCCTTCCGTGTGAGGAACACTCTACAAGACGAAGGCAGATTATAATCCAAGTCTACCACAAAGAGAAGGACATGAATGAATGCTCCAGATCTTTACCTGTTGATTGTAGTTTTCTTCTAGTTTCCTCCCTGTTGAAGTATTTCTAGATTATAAATATCTTCATGTAGAGTGAGACACCACTGAATAAACTCTAAGGATTGTTAAACATGGCTGTCATAGAGTTAAACTAAAGACTTCTTCCTCCTTCCTTGTTATTGTTGTCAGTGTTGCCTGACGTCAGGAAAGTAGCATTAGAACTGGTGCATCATGGGAAATGCAGTTCTCCTGCTGCACAGTCTTCAAATGTCCAGGACTGTGTTTGTGTTTAACGTGTGTGTTGGTTGTTTTGTGTGTGTTGCAGGGAGGCTATACAGGAAACTCAGCAGGCTTCAAGTCGTCGTCGCTCCTGTCTCTGGCCGACACCAAAGCCAACAGACCGGGCATGAACCTGCTGCACTTTGTCGCTCTGGTCAGTTTTTTATCATTTTGTAGTTTTAACGTGGTCATGAGGCTTCATTGTAATAAATTCCTTTTTCACTAATTTTAGTTGTTGTGCTTTGCCAGCGTGTTACATCTTTCTCTATATTTTTTGCTTTGTTTATTGTTGTCAGTTCCTGTCAATTAGTGATGGTTTCACATCTGTTTGTGGTTGTTTCATGTTGTTTTCTTGACACTGGTGTGCAGTTGAACGTAAAATGACACTTTTTTTCATGATGTATTAAATGTGTAATGTATAAAAACTAGATAAATCTGTTTAAGTTTTTGGTTAAAGAACTTGATGTTTTCAATTAATTTATTTCTTCTTCTTACTTGAAAATATCACATTTCCCAATATAACCCCAACCCTAGGGTTTAGATTTGCCATAAGAAACTCATTTTTAATAAATAGATACATTTAAATAATAAGCATTTTTACTGATATTGTTCTAGTGTCCATTTTTCAGCCGGAAAAACCTCAGAAAGATCAGTTGTGAGGTTTCTACTGCTTAAATTTGGACACGAGAACAAAATCGGTAAAAATTTTCGTTCTATTAAAAAGTATTAATTAGAACTTAGACTTAGACTTAGATTAACTTTATTCATCCACAAGGGAAATTGCTTGGTCACAGTAGCTTAGTTGCACATAGAAAACACTCTTAAGAACCACAGATAAAAGAAAGATTAAATAAAATAAAATAAAAATAAGTAAAATAAAATCTAGTGAAATAAAATAAAAATAGTATGAGCAAAAATGTACAAATCAGCATATGAACAAATGTCCAAGAAATAGAGACGGAAGAATGTATATTATATACACAGGGATGATAAGATGCAATAGTGTCCATTGACATGAATAACATGGAGTTATCTGTTACAGATAGGTGAGTTGTTGTACAGCTGGACTGAAAATGGTATGAATGATGTCCTGTAGCGTTCACTGTGGGACACAAAGATGAAGATTTATATATTTATAACGATCAGATTTATAGAGGGTTAAGGTCTTTTTGTGGTCATTTTCCTTCTTGTTTAGCTTCATCTTTGTGTCTTTGCTGATTCAGTCTTCAAGAGACCTAACGTGTGACCACTCAAATATTGAACATATAAAACTCAAATTGTCGCTATATTTCCTTTCAGGAAGCTCAGAAAAAAAGATGAGAAGCTGCTGGAGTTTCCTTTGAAGCTGAGTCACGTCCAGGCTGCAGCCAGGTCAGACATGCTTTCATGATCACACATTAAATTTCCCATAATCCTCTGCAAGACTGGCAGTGGTATTCTCTGCTAGGGATGGGCGAAGTCGGTTAATGTTGCTTGGGAAGGAAGTCAGGTGGAGCTATCAATATTTAACAAGGACTTCTGTTGCATTGCAGTTCATTTGTAGGGAGATGAAGGGAGGCAGGCTTTTACTAGACTGGGTTGAAAGAGGTTTGGACTTACAAACTCTGTATGCTGCACATATTTCCCTCTGTCGCTTGAAATCAAGCCCAATGCATTCGTTGATCGATAGACTGATGTTTCTGGTAGAATTCCGCTGGAAACGCTGGACGCCGATCTGTAGTGTCTGACATCTCGCACGTGCTCGGTAGAGAAGAGCGTCCAGAGAGACACTGAGCTGTGGCAGCAACTGGACAACTTCTTGCAGGCAACACACACATTCATTCATTCGTTCATCTTCTATACCCGTTTATTCCTGTTAAGGGTCACGGGGGTCTGCTGGAGCCTATCCCAGCTGTCATTGGGCGAGAGGCAGGGGTACACCCTGGACAGGTCGCCAGTCCATCGCAAGGCTAACACAGAGAGACAGACAACCATTCACACGCACACCTACGGCCAATTTAGAATCACCAATTAACCTCATGAGCATGTCTTTGGATGGTGGGAGGAAGCTGGAGAACCTGGAGAGAACCCACGCAGACACAGGGAGAACATGCAAACTCCACACAGAAAGGCCAGCCGGCCCATGGATTCGAACCGGTGACCTTCTTGTTGTGAGGCATCAGTGCTGTAACACACACACATTTCAGTTATTTAATGATGCCAATTAAATGTCTGGTTTTGTGCAACTACAAGGACTTTTACTGAATACAAACCCATGAACCTCGTGTGCGTTTTGTCGTCCGTCAGCACGCCACGTTGTCTCTGTGTTGGTTACGCAGCAGATGTCAGCAGCTGGAGAAGGAAGGCGACGAGCTGATGGACTTCTTCTGTGAGGACAGAGGGACATTCAGGCTGGACGACTGCTTCGACGTCTTCCACACCTTCTGCTCAAAGTTCACCAATGCCGTCAAGGTACGTTGGGTACATTGGGACGTTTAGGTTTAGGCTTTAGTACAGACACAGAGAGAAACTCAGCATCAGCTCCTCTTTAGTCCATGTTTGATATCACTTTAGATTTTCTGTGGATTTTATGACTTGTTTGCTTCTTGTTTGCTGGACAGTTTTATTTCCTTTTTGCTGGTGAATCAGTTTAAATGTTGAAAAAGTCTCAGTGAGATAATTGGATTCAAATAATGATGTGGCTTCGCTTGTTCTGATTGTTCTCATGAAAAGGTTATTTGCTCCACAACATTTACATTTGACTCTGCTGACACCTAGTGGCCAAAGACAGAAACTGTCTCATTAGCCATCCAAAAAAGGTTCAAAAAAGGCAACTGGACTTGTAGAGTTTTTTTCCAGAAGACGTTTCACCACTCATCCGAGTAGCTTCTTCAGTTCTGGTGGACTGGTGTCTCATTAGCCCAAAGTGCAGTAACTGACTTGACAAAACATTATGTAGGAGCCATTAATGCATTATATGTTTCTGTTAGTAGTAAGGTTAAGAGATATTGTTTGGGTTTTTGTGTTTATTAGGATCATAAAGTGACTGACGGAGCAACGGAGCCGAAATCAAGAGGGACGAAAAGAGGAAGAGGATGAAATACACACATCAGAGACAAAGTATGGAGGTAGGTGCTTTTAGGAGCCGCTGTTAAAGCCAACTACTACAGCCAGGTAAGCTCACCTGTGGATGTGCACATATATCAAAGGAAGGATTGCGGCTTGTATATTGACTGCTGTTTGTTCACTGGGAACAATTGTCTGGTTGATGGAGGATTGGATTCTTCGGCACAATGTGTTCCAATGCTGAAATGATCTCCAAGCCGTAAATTTGAATCAAAGGCTCTGTGTCTGAAGTTGATGTTGCTCTGCTGCTGTGTGCAATGTGGATGATATGTGTTGGAGAAATGTTGCTTTTGTCCGTGGATGCGTTTCAAACGCAACAAACAACATATTGATGGGAAATCAAAAGGAAATTAAAAGAGGTGACGTGTATATATATGCTGGTGTGGCAAGTTTTTGGAATGGATGCGTTTTAAATGCATAAGCTGAGAAACAATCAAAAGGAATCACAACAACACAACATCCTCAACCCACCTCAATCTGATCCAGATGCAATAAATGAGGCAGTGCGTCAACGCCCGACAGAGGATGAACCTCAAGTTCCAACTCAGGCTGTGTCAATACTCAGTACAGAGGATATGCAAGATGACGTAAAACCAAATGACTGTGTGTCAAATGTGGGAAGCAAGAACTCTGGAAGAAAGTCTTCTGATTCTACTGCTTCTTCTACACGCCTGCAAGCCGAGGCTGACTTGGCAGCATTAATGGCAAGACAGAAACTGTTAAAGGACAAACACCAACTGGAGGAACAGGAGGAACGTCTGAAAAGGAAAAAGGAGCAGCTTCAAATGGATGAAGTCGTTGCAGCACATATGGCAAAATGAAAGGTGTTAAGGTCTCAGAGCAGCCTTAGTGGAAAGAGTTCCACAAGGTGTTCAGATGGAATGAATTTGAATTTGGAAAAGGGAAAATCAAAACCAAAAGCTCTCGATTCTAATGCCAATTCATTTATTCCGCAAACATCAGTGAAACAAAGAGAAACTAAACATGACTGCTTGCATCCAGGAAGGAGAAAGGCCTAAAGAGAAAACTGCACCTGTATTCACTCACTATGAGCCTGTGTCAGTTAATGAACCCAAACATCGTTCAGTGAATCACAATGCAAACGATGACACACAAACTCAACATGGATGCACTTTGAATGCAGGCCTTGGGTCAACAGATGGCAATCAAAACAAGATGCTGGGAATCATGAGAAAGCAAAACGAAATGACGAGACTCTGAATTCAACAGCAATGTCTCTCATCATTAGTTCTTGATGGGAATCCATTAAAATATCATACATTTATTAAAGCTTTTGAGAACGATGTGGAGAGAAATATGGAGAACTGCAGTGACAGACTCTATTTCCTGGAACAGTACACTAGGGGTCACCCTAAGGAACTGGTGAGAAGCTGCCAACACTTTGAACCAGAAAGGGGCTATGTCAAAGCTAAAGCCTTGTTATGTGAGCACTGTGGAAATGTGCAGAAAGTTGCCTCTGCATATATGGAAAGGGCTCTTTCATGGCCTCCTATTAAGACAGAAGACATAAAAGCTCTCCAGGACTACAGCCTTTTCGTCAGAGCCTGTTCTTTTTCTTTTTTTATAATATATTTTAGTAATTTTACACAATCAAACAACAAACCAACAAGCGCAGATGTTGCCGACGTATAAAACATAGGTCAATTAATTCACATACATGAGTTCCATCACGTAGCCTACATATTGTTTACATTAGTACTATGTCCAAAAAATGAAAAGTCAATAAAAAAATAGTATAATAAAGTATTTAGGACTTATTAGTGAAGACAAAGTGTGGTCACCCTTTCTGCAGCAGGCCACCAAGATCACCAGGAAGGTAGTCAAGAAAAGGTTGCCAGATACTCTGAAACAAATTGGCTGTAGGTGTGAGTGTGAATGGTTGTCTGTCTCTCTGTGTTAGCCCTGAGATAGACTGCCGACCTGTCCAGGGTGGACCCCGCCTCTCGCCCGATGACAGCTGGGATAAGCTCCAGCAGACCCCACGACCCTTAACAGGAATAACCAGGTACAGAAGATGAATGAATGAATGTTCTGTTATTAAAAGCAGTTAGAGTAAAGTTGAGGAGGAAGCTATCAGTTGGACTCTCTATGTCTAAAAATGTCTAACCTGAAGAAAACCAAAAAAGTGTCTGTGTGGCATTTTGGAATAAATCAGCTACAGATCTTAGTTCCTTTGAGTACCAGTCATTGGAAATACTTTTCCCACACCAGGAGGAAATGCTTTATTTTGAGTTATAGCTTGTAATGTGTGAGGTGAAAAAAGGAATCACCACTCTTGCAATGAGGATCTCCAAGTCAGCGTTTCTTTATTCAAGCAGTGCACAGAATCTCACACAACACAAGGTTATAGGAGAGGAGCTCCCAGAACAGAAGAATGAAACAGTATTTAGACACAATGGTAGATTATCTTCAGTACACTCATACAGCCTATCATCAAACATGTTATCTATTTAATTGATGACTCTTGTCATCAATTAAATACCAGTCTGAATCAAACAATAAAATGAATTAATAAAAAAGAAACATGTCTATATTTGAACATTTTTGATTTCCACAATATGGTATAATCCCCTGTTAGTCTCCATAAGTGGCATACATCACAGCAACAACAACAAAATCAATATGACACAGTAACAGTCTCAAACAATTTATTGGCTATTTCAGGAAGTTAGCTTTGAATGTTGTCTTTTGGCTCCCAGGAGTTTTTCCACTTTGTCCCACTGCAAGACAGACAGATAGACAGCTTTAAGTATTACTGTTAAATTGTTTGAAAATTATTGGAAAATGTACAATTTCCAACGACACATTGATTCCTCAGGTATGCAGGCATTTTGTAATCAGAATACCTGGTAAAATGATACACATTCTGTACATGTATGGAACAGCCTATATTAGAAGATGACGCGATAAATTAGTGTAGCCAAGTTAGATAAAAAAGTGCATTATGTAACACAGTATGCATGAAGTACACAACGTACATACTATGTAGTCAGGCACCTACAAGGTACAAACATCATGTTTTCAGTTTGCAGTATAACATTACTCATAGTGCTTCTAACATCAGAAATATAATGTACTGCAGAAACTTGTCAGAATTAGTTGTTCCTTAGCGAAACTGAGGGTCTAAGGACAGATGATGTCACATACTGTATAGATTGTAAACCCCCTGGGACGAATTGAATTGATTTGATTTCGGGCTATATAAATAAAATTAGATTTGACTTTAAGTCCTTTTGATGCTGGATGACATCAGCAAAACTGTCTAATCAAGGAGCTACCTGTCTGTTTAACTTCATGTTTACCCCTTATTTTCCAGTCAGTATCTTACTATTATATGCATGTTATGTTCCTTTGTAGAAATCATGGCCAATCAAACAGTGATGCAGGCTATGGGTTAAGAGAAGGCTAGAATGAGACTGTTCTCACTGAAACAGTTTGACAGGTATTCATATAGTGATAATAAAATTACTGATGACACTCTTTTAAATGATCTAATGATCACTCTGACCTGTCAAGAGGGCCTCAGGTTCTCAGGGACTATGCCTGATTCAGACATAGGGTAGTTATAAGTTAATACATTACTTAACTACTTTAATACACGCTTTCTCTTCAGAACAATAGATACTGTGATTGGTAAATTAAGTATGTAAAGTATGATAATAGCATTTCAAAATCGGCTTACAGACACCAATGGACACCTGTCTTATCTGTCTGTCCTTTTCCATTCCAGGTTTTCACCTGTGCATGTCCTGACGTCTTCTGGAAGTCATACATAGCTGTTATAATGCTAGCTAGTTAGCTTACTTTTCAAAAATATAACTCTTGGCAAGCGTTGTTTTAATGCAACGTTAGCTCTTATAACATGGTAATTCTAGATAGTATACTAGACAGTGAAACAACATTAAAATGAGCTGACAACATGTTATATTGTTCTCAAATGTCAATTAAACACATTTGCTGTACTTACCTTAATTCGTCCAACTATGACACCGATGTAGTGGATTAATCCCCGCAATCCGCAATACTCTCCTGTTACCAGTAGGACTTAGTGCAAGAAACGCTCCCATGGGTCGTATTCGAGAGCATGTACACACGACCTATATGGTCGTATAAGTTGGAGGGCTTGTTGAATATTTAATATATATACCAATGAATAATATTTCTGTTCAAGACTGAAACATCAGTTCAAATGTACTGTCTGTCATAGTCTTGTCATATTCCATTTCTTTTATCCTCTTCAAACACAGTTGGATCAAACATTTTAGTGACTCCCTGATAACCCTGATACACTCCAGTAAACGGAGACATCCATCATTGTTATAGACATTGTTATGGAAGTATGGACGTAGTGGAGACACCTGTTTAAAGATGTTTAGAAATGGATTTGAATTGATTTAACCCTGACCTAAGATTTATCTGCAACCTTCTTTCTTAATTATTCTTTAACCTTAAACCATCTTATTCCATCGTCCCTGTCGGTACCAGAAAGACCTCATTGAAACTCTGTGGTGTTTAAACTCTGTCAACTTTTATTAATGATTCAAGGAAACTTTATTAGAAGCACAAAAAAACAGGAATGAAGAATGTAGAAGAAAAAAACCTTTAGATGTCCACGTTGAGACTAACATAAAGTCCATCCATATGTTTTAATGGAAGAATAAACTGGTTATATTGAAGAAAACTCTTTACATCAATCAATATGTCCACATGATTAGATCAATTCAAGGCTCCAGGGAAAAACAAATCAACTCCAATACAACGATAGAACAAACAAATGCAAATGAGTTTTATATCAAAGTCAAAATCCTTGACTTTTATTCCTACTCACTAATTTAACTAGAACTAATAAAAGTTAAACACAAATGACAAAAACAGCAGCTTTATTCATCATGTGAAGCTTCAGCTTGAGACTAAAAGACACATTTTAACCAACTGTCCCTGAAGTGACTTCTGTCTATTTGCCTTTAATCAACTCAGCAGTGGCTCCAGAATCAAGAGCAAGTCCAGCATAGAGAGGCTGAGTGAATGTGGTCTGGACTCTGTGGATTAGGGTCATGGCTTCAGAGACGCTGTAGAAAGACAGAATACCTGCTCTGTGATCCAGGTACACTCCTACTCTGGAGGAAACAGGACCTGAGACGTCAGTTGAGACATTGTTGTAGTAAAATCTATAACTGGTTGTGTCTTCACGTAATGACCAGGATTTGTCATTGAATCCAAATCTACATTCATGTGAGTTCCCTGCTCTGCTGATATTCTTGTATGTGACTGCTACATTAACTCTTCCTCCTCTCCTCTTCACCTCCCAGTAACAACGTCCAGTCAGACTCTCTCTACTCAGGACCTGACCATAATAAGTGAATCTGTCTGGATGATCAGAATAAGACTGTTGTTGATTCATTAATGTTACTTTTCTGTTCTCCTCAGATAATAACAGCCATGTGTGTGCTGTGTTTGGATCCAGTGTGAGTTCACGTGAATATTTCAAGAATTCATCTCTGGTCTTTGGCTCTGGTTGTGGCAGTAAAACATCCACTTCAGTCACTGTCAGTGAGATGTTTGTCCATGTATCTCTCAGAATGTCCTGTAGTTTCTCTCTGGTCTCTGTCACAGCCGCTTTCACGTCATCAAAGTACCTCAGAGGACGAATCTTGATGCTGGATGAGTGTGGAGACTCACTGGGTGGTGGCAGTGAGGGGTAGTTGTGTAGAAACTGGTTGTGATCCTCTGTGTTTAAGAGCTGCTTCAGCTCGGAGCCTTTCCTCTCCAGCTCAGTCATCTCCTGCTCCAGCTTCTCCTGAAGGTCTTTGACTCGGCTCTTTTCAGTTTCCTGCTGGGATCTGACCAGCTGCATCACGTCAGAGCTTGTTTTCTGGATGAGACGGATCATCTCATTGAAGATCTCCTGACTGTCCTCCACTGTTTTATCAGCAGAACCATTGATGGCCTTCAGCTCCTGTCCAAGCAGCTCCACATCTTTCTTTCTCTCCTGGATTCCCTGCAGGATTTTTTGTACCATCACCTCCACCTCCTTCTGCTTCTCAGTCCTTTCTGCTGCAGCTGGGACTGTTTCATGGCCTTTATGTTCATCCATTGTGCACAGATAACAGATACTCTGCTGATCAGTACGACAGAAAATCTTCATCACCTCATCATGACGAGAGCAGATGTTCTCCTGGAGCTTCTTGGAGGGCTCCACCAGCTTGTGTTTCTTTAATGGAGCTACATCATAGTGAGGTTGGAGGTGTTTCTTACAGTAAGAGGCCGGACAAACCAGACAGGACTTGAAGGCTTTCAGCTTCCTTCCAGTGCAGACATCACAGGCCACATCTTCAGGTCCAGCATAGCAGTGATCAGCTGGAGCAGCTTGGAGTCCAGTCTTCTTCAGCTGCTCCACTAACTCTGCTATGATGGTGTTTTTCTCCAGGACAGGCCTCGGTGTGAAAGTCTTCCTGCACTGAGGGCAGCTGTAGATTCCCTTCTGGTCTTCTCCATCCCAGTGGCTTTTAATACAGTTCATGCAGTAGCTGTGTCCACAGGAAGTAGTCACAGGATCCTTCAGTAGATCCAGACAGATGGAACAAGAGAAGGTTTCTATGTCCAGCTGAACTCCTTTCTGCTCCATTTCACCTCTCAGTGTCGACGATTGTGTGAGTTTCTGTTTGCTAGAAGTCAAACTAGTCTGAGCTCTGATCTGAACAACGTGATTCTACAGTGAATGGAGCCTGGCAGCTCTCACACTTCACCACATGCTGGTTACACCCATCTTCAATGTAGAGATCTAAAGGGGAGGGAACAAGGAAACATGAAGAAATATGAGTGGAGCTGCTCCAGGAAGAGGGAGTGGTTATCAGACGTTGACTAATTCCAGGAAGAGAAACAGTTTGAAACTTTTTACAGCAGAGCACATTTAAAAACGTTGGTCAGCTAAATGTTTAGGTGGTAAAATGAGCTAAAACACAGTTTGATGACACATTTTCATGACTGCTTTAATTCACATACATTCGATGAAACTGAGAAAATAACCACTGCAGTAGAAGTAAGAAAATCACAAACCCCTTCACTACATCCTTCTGTGTGAGGAACACTCTACGAGACGAAGGCAGATTATAATCCAAGGCTACCACAAAGAGAAGGACATGAATGAATGCTCCAGATCTTTACCTGTTGATTGTAGTTTTCTTCTAGTTTCCTCCCTGTTGAAGTATTTCTAGATCATAAATATCTTCATGCGGATTGAGACACCACTGAATAAATTCTAAGGATTGTTAAACATGGCCATCGTAGAGTTAAACTGAAGACTTCTTCCTCCTTCCTTGTTGTTGTTGTCAGTGTTGCCTGACGTCAGTAAAGGTGCATTAGAACTGGTGCTTCATGGGAAATGCAGTTCTCCTGCTGAACAGTCTCCAAATGTCCAGGACTGTGTTTGTGTTTAACGTCTGTGTCGGTTGTTTTGTGTGTGTTGCAGGGAGGCTATGCAGGAAATGCTTTTTCGCTTATTTTAGTTCTTGCGCTTTTAGTCTTTGTCGTGTTACATCTTTCTTTTTGCTTTTCGCTTGGTCTGTGGTACCACAGAGGGTTAAGGTCTCTTTGTGGTAATTTTCGTTCTTGTTTAGCTTCAGCTTCATCTTTGTGTCTTTGCTGATTCAGTCGTCAAAGGTTTAGACATGAACGGTGACGGCTCCAATACTGAACGTGTAAAACTCAAATTGACTCCCAGTAATTGAATTTTTTTCTTTCAGGAAGCTCAGAAAAAAAAAAAATGAGAATCTGCTGGAGTTTCCTCTGAAGCTGAGTCACGTCCAGGCCGCAGCCAGGTCAGACATGGCTTCATGGTCACATATTAAATTTCCCATAATTCTGCAAGAATGGCAGTGGTTTTCTGTGATAGGGAAGGGTGAAGTCGGGAAGTACGATTGAGCTATCAATATTTAACAAGGACTTCAGTTTTATTGCTGTTCATTTGTAAAAAGTTGCAGGAGAACCAGGATTTGATTTCAGTTAGACGGGTGGAAAAGGCGGTGGGTTGGAATAGTGGAAGGCCAAAGACAAGGAAGGAAGTCAAGATTCAAAAGTAGAGCTGAGTGTCATCAGCAAATGATGGAAAATATTGCCAAGAGGAAGAATGTGAAAGAGGAATAGCAGGGGACCCAGAGTGGAGCCCTGGGGTACTCCTCTGGTAAAGGGTGCCAAACCTTCACTTAGGTTGAGAAAAATATGTCCAGATTCAGCTGCCACGAGGAGGTCATTTGCGATTTTTACAAAAAGCTGATTCTGTGGTATAGGATGACCGAAAACCAATCTTCAAACATGTTTCTAAAAGTCAAATAGTTATAAGTCTATGAAGGATATCAGTCATCCAGGTCATAGTATACCCAAAAACATTAAAGGAAGGCAACTGGACTTGTACCATAGAGGTCCAGTTGCCTTTCTTCAACGTTTTTGGTTAAATAGTAATAGATCTGAGTTGTTTTTTTCTGAGTGTTCTTGACAGAAATGGCAAGTTTGAAATGGGACAAAAGTTATTTAGGTTATCTGGGTCCATTATAGGCGTAGTCGCAGCAGTTTTGAGAGATGATGGAATGTGACCAGACATCAGGGAGATATGTATAATGTTGGATATTAGAGAGGACTGAGAAGGAAGGCAGGCTTTTACTAGACTGGGTTGGAAGTTTTGACTTACGAACTCTGTGTGTTGCACATATTTTTCCAAAGCAAATGAATGCGTCACACTGGATTCTAAACCCAACCTTTTCGTACACATTTACACACCCATCCTCAGTGGCTGGACTTGTCAGTTCTTATATTTTGCCTTCTCAGGGATTGGTGGAATTAATACTCTGCAGTTCCTTGTGTTTTAGGGGTCAAACCAGGATATATAATATCTGACTCCATGTTGGAAAAACTGGAGGAAATGTCAGTAGTTCTTAGCTTACAGTCTTTTATCTGCTTTGGTGTTATATTAATTTGTAATTTACACATTTAAAAGGTGTAAACCAAGGTGAGGGATCCTCAACATCTTTAGACTCTCCTACCTTGGCTACCTTTATTCAATGTGTTCATAGTGCAAACTGGCAATGTTACGTTTGCTTTGTGAAAATAAGGACAGGAAATGAGGACAGTAACACAACAACCAAAGATTGTGATGGTGTGATAGCAGAAGGGGAAAGTCTTCTATGATACTCTAGGCTAGCTTAAGGTGATCTTTGAGTTTGGCAACATACTCTGAAATGTCTTTCAACCTTTTCCCTGGTACGACTGAACAGCAGAAATTAAACCTAGTGACTCACGCAAAGCTTTGTGAGTGGCAAACAAAACGAGAGGAATGTCGTCAACCCTGTCCTTTAACGAGCCAAGCGGTGTTCATAGTTTAAATGTTTCCGGTATGCTCCTCTGTAGTTTCTACCCTGTTCTTTATGTAAGTAATGCAACAACTGTGATACTTGTATTGTCCCAATAACCAGTCACTGAGCTACCCAGATAGTGGTCGTAGCATTGATGGGGCCTTCTTCTTAAATGCAATGACAACATGGAGTGCTATTTCTTGGTGATCCATTATGAGGCACACAATTCTTCCTTTGGCCATTTTATTTGGCCTGTACATCATCAAATTCTATCATTATGCACATTGTAGAATCCATAAAAATATTGGCGTTTCCTCCACATTGCTCGTGTCCACACATGTAACTCCCCAGGGAAATCAGTCACCAAGACATGTTACATATCAGTACAAAGCCAACCTTCTGTACAACATGGCCATATTGTGTTTATTTGTTCTTCCACCAGTAGCCCTCTAGATTGAGTTGCATTACCATGTATGAATTTGAGGCCCAACGATCAGCGTTATGTTCATGATGTGACATTCACAGCTATATCTGTAAATGTTAAATGTTACAGATTCGTGAAAAAGAAAGAGACCACCGGTTTGTTGTAAGAAAACAAAACATCTCATGTTACCTTTTTTGACTAGATCTGGCACCTGTTTTTTTGAAGGATCAGGATATTGTTCGATTGGGGCACCATCAAAGAAGTACTGGCTTTTACTAACTTCTATCTGGCTTGGTAGGCTAACACATAGTTGTTGATGCAGGTTAGCTTAGCTACAGAAATGTCAACTTTGCCAATATCCTATAAGCATATTTCACTGCCAGTAGTGAACATTCCTCTAACATTTCGAGTGTTGTGAACATACTGAAAATTATATTGTTTACTCTTACCTTTAAACATATGTAGGTGTTATTACCGACTCTGGCAGAGTTGAACTGTCGTTCTGGTCGTCCACACAGTTGAATCCAGAGGAGATATTTCTCAATATTTACTTGTAATTTGGGAGAGGAATTAAAGACTGCTCCAGGATTGTGTTCACAAGTACCCCATGCACACCTGATCTCGCTCTCAGTTTAACTCTGCTTTGACAAGAGAGATTACTGCCAGATAATAAACAATAACTATGGTAGCAGACCTCTGATCGGTGGATCAGCAACCAATCAGAACAGCAACAATGGGTCACTTGTATTAGTTGTTTTCCATCTCCGTACTTAATGTAGGAAATGTATAAAATATTCCGCAAAATTAAGAAATTTTCCAAGACACTGCACTTCTACATGATGCCACTGCAGTAGTTTTATTTTCACAGTTGAATTGAATGCATCTTTTCTCGATACGAGCCAGGGTTGTGGTCTCCTCCACCCTGATCCCAGCAAACATACTATACATGTTTTATATCAACACACATGACGTTACAGATCATCGCATTAAAAACAACATGTCTACAACATGTCCTCAAAACACTTGTTTTCACTTCTCTTTTCACTTCAAACCAGGGCGAGTTCTCCTAAAATCTTCTCAAGAATCCAGATTTTAATGTGAGGAATAAAACGGAACCATTCTTAAAGGGTAGTTTACTAATGTTGGCAAATGGATTGAATCTAAGCTGTTTATACGTTTTAACTGATTGGATTTAACATAAATAAGATCATACTCTGAGATTACTTTTAGGAGAACCAGCCTAGTTTCGTCCAAAATTCTATTTAGTCTACTGCACTTGGTAATAATTAAGAAAAAATAAAATCAGTTGCTGTCCATAATGAGGCATGATGTGAATTGATCTCACACTGTATTTTATAGAAAACCACACACAAAGGGCCTGGAAAGCACAGCCACCCAGGTCAGACGACTCTGCTCAGCACAGTCCAAAATTTAGCTATAACAACAAATATTCAACAATTCAAGATGTCAAAAGAACCAACATTAAATCTTGGGCAAAAATCATTTAAAAGACACAAAACCAGCAACACAATGAAAATAATATGCACTCTTGTATCAAGAACAACATACAAAAGATGTCAGTAACCTTACATGGATTCAGCTACAGGCATTGAGTGTTTTGAAAAGTCACTCTCGGTGCATTCAAAGAACAAACAGTGCAACAGAACACCAAATTCACATTAAGCCCATGCAATGTCCAGGTTTCCTTGCACTTCTGGTTTTCACTCTAAAATGTGAAAGTTGATTTAAATCGATGAAAATGACGTGAATCCTAAAGGTTTGTGGACCTGGGTGGCTGCAGAGCTAACGCTATCGACAGAAGGCGCCTCTTGGTTTGGTGTGAAGCAAAGAGAAAATAATTAAGACTACTGGGTTCATAGCAGGCATAGAAGGTCAAGGCCAAGCCACTGATTGAGAGTCGGGTTGCTGCTGAAGTTCTTCTTGAGGGTAACGATAGTTTACCTCATAGATAGTTTAGCATGAGGAGCTAAGAAGGGCTGGGTTTATAGCAACGTGCTGAATACCTAGTTAGTTGTAGAGATGACAAAACTGCCAGTTTAATCATAGTAAGTTGTGTTAATGTTCGTTCTAAGCGTTCTTCATCTGAACTAAGGCTGACAACACCATGTGCAAAAGTTCAGCCAGGCTCAACGTCTCCTGGACTGAAGTGTGACGTCATTGACTGTATATAAAGATGTACAGGTTTCCTGGTGACGTTGAAGCTCTGTGTGATGTGTCCTGATGTCGCCATCTTAGGGATTGACGATGTGGACTGACTTGCATTTGGAGCCAGCCTTGAGTGGTTATTAGAGGAACTGCAGTCTTTGGTACGTCAGTGTTGGCTTCCTTTTTCATCATCAGAGGTTCCAACTGAGGTCAGTAGCAAATTTTTTGTCATGCACATTGCATTTTGTAGTAGGGGTGTCCCGTCCTAAGGGGTATTGGGCCGGATCCAGGCTTTTTTAAAATAGTCTGATAGGGCTTCAGCTAAGACTGATCTTTTGTAGTTATTTGTTTTAAATTTGTCATAAACCAAAACCATGTCCCTGTAGCGTCAAAACATATTTTGTTGTGTTTTAATGGCATTTGACTTGCGTCAAAGCTATCAAACATCCCAAAAGAAGAAATATTTATTGGACTGAATCCAGTCAACTCTAGGAGAATACAAGGAAGACAAGGAAAGACTAAGAATCTACGGGGGGGGGACTCAAATTGGCTGATGCTGGATATTATTAGCATCGGATCAGGGGTAAAACATCTCTAGTTTTTTTAAGTAGTTACTGCTTTGGTCACTTTCCAATGAGCCTGTTTCACCATAGTCTAATTAAAAAGCATTAACCTTGTTCCCGCAGCTTGAATTGTTTTATCACCTTGCCTGAAACAAAACAACCTCAACAATGCAGCCGACTGCGTCTTCACTACGAATTCCTACTAAAGGTAAGTTCATAGTTTACGCCCATATGTGAGATAAGTTTGGTTGTTGATAAGTGTCCTCAATCGTCCACATGAATGTTGTCTGTCTGGATGGACTGCACATGCACTGCATACAGGGAATGTAGTCGCATTTGCGTAACCCCAAGTGTAATATGCATGTGTAGTAGCTTATGCAAATGTATCTTTCCGAGGTCCTAACTTATGAATGCTTGTGAATTATTTTAGTTTTTTTTTTTTTTTTATTATTTAAATTTGAAGTTGACTTCAGCAGCACATCCTGCCAAACTCTTAATCAGCAGCCCTGGCCCAAGGTCAAGGCCATGGAAAAGGTCGCGCTAAGCTCAAAGGTGGCGGTCAACAACACTGCATCAGGTCAACGCATTTACCCATTTGGCTACCTTTTCGTTTTCTTTTCAAGTTTTAACAAAAGCAAACCCCTTCCTTTGATGCGAACGTACACTCGCACATAAACCTCATACTTTCTTCTTGTCTAAAAATCAACTACACCACACGCACGTATTTACACACACACTTTTCTTTCAGTGACTATTAACCACTAATATCAGACAGACAGCATGATGAACGCATGGATGGAACAATATGATTGGTGGACACCACATCTTACAGACACATGATCATACAAGGAAAGAAAATTTCTTCTCGTATAGTGATTTGTGTAAGAACTCTTTCTTTATGCTTCGTCAACACCGCTTAGTGAAATCTTCTAATTTCATGTTCCTTCATGTTTTTTTTTTGTTGAATAAGAAGCTAACTATTTGAAAATACATTTTAAAATGTTTCAATATCAGTGTGGAAAATGATTTATTTCTTTCAAGAAACAAGTTGTTTTTTTCTGGATGATTGTTTCTTTTTTTTTTTTGCTACTGTTTCCCTACTTCACAATTGACTCACACAGACAGACGCCATCAGACAGAGTGATATTTACAGTATTTACAACATATCTTATCCTCCGTAAACTGCTGTAAACCGAGGTGAGGCAGAGAGCTCATACTCCAAGGTAAAAACCTCAAAAGGTTGTTGGAATTGTTTAAGAAACTGTGAGGTTCGGGAAGTCACTCAGTTAATTTGAGATACAGTACAAAGTCTGGGGAATAGGTGAGGGAGGTTGAGACAGAAGGAGACGTCTCTGTTGGCTCATTGTTTTGAGTTCTTATCAGTCTAAAATGAATCTGGTGGCTAGCCCAACTTTCCCACCCCATAAATCTTTTGTGGCAAGAACTTGGTCTGGAGATTTGCTTTATGTGCTGATGGACAGAAGAGTAACAGTAGTCATACATGTTGTCTGAAAGCTGTGGAGATGAATTCGTTTCCAACTAAATGGCTCTGATTGGTTGTAGGACTGTCCAATTGGGTGCAGAGGTATTTTTTTTTCTTCTCTGCATCAGTTGAATCACCTCTTTTAATGAAATTATAGGACTCATTCTGATAAGAAATGAGTGTGGTAACTCTTTCTACTTAAAAATAAATCAATAGTGAGAATCTGTTGAAAGGAACATAGTATTCAGCTTGTATTGCAATTTTTTTCTTTTAGATGTGCGGGAACATGAACCTTCATGAATCTTATTTTCTAAAATCAAAGTCAGGATACAGTTGACCTAGCTTGAGAAAAGACTGGAAGGTCAGGAAATAGCTACTCTCGGACTCAATAAATACAACCGACCAACTCTTCTAAAGCTGCCTTACTGCTAAGACACTATACAACACTTAAAACGAACAAAAACATATCACATTAATGAGTGAACGTTGAACGGAACTAGGTTAGCTGATTTCCTGTTCCCAGCCTTTGGGCTAACCTAGGCTAATCACCTTCTCAACTAGCAATTGTATACATTTTCTCAAAACAATGAGCCTTAGGTTTTAATACAATAAATAAGAAGTGGTAGCTTCTGAACTTGGGGAAGAAAGTTGTCAGGATTTAGGCTATTGGAGGAATTGCTCAGCAGCGTAAACAGGCACACTACTCAATTATCTCCTTGGTTGGTGGGTGCCAAGAAAAAGGAAATGAGAAACGTCCTCCGGGCCAGCAGAAGGAGAGCTGGAGGGCAAAGGCAGAGGAAATGGGACGTTTCCCAGAATAAATGGAAGACTTCCTGGTCGCCTAGCGGCAGGGACTGCAAGGAGGTTAATCCCTAAACCAGAGGGTGAGTTTGTAAGTGTGTCAGTGATGTTCATGTCCCTTACAAACGTGGTTTGAGGCCTTTTTCCACAGCCATTTAGTGTCATTCAGATCAGAGGTAATGGCCCTTTTCAGTCACTGGATGATGAAACCGGATGAGTCCAATAGCACCGTCATGGTGTCCCAGTGTTGATATGTTATATATCCTTCAAGTAGCAGGGAGGTGACTTCATTTTTGTCTCACCAAAACAAAGTGAGTGTTTGATAGATATTTAATTGAGCTTTAATAAGCAGCAGAGACGGGCCATTTAAAAAGTCTAATGTAGAATAAATGGCGCATAGTCTAGATCAGAGGTGGAGATAATACTGGAGAACCTGGTTTGTTGCCAGTGGAACAAATGCCCTAGATCAGTTTCTAGGAAAATGATGCATCTTCAAAGACCGGGTGACGGAAAAACACTATTCTAAGGGAACATGTTTGGGTTCTAGACCAGATTTGAGTCTTTTAGATGAAACGGCAACGAGTTCTGGGCCACAGGTATAGCTTCTTGTTCTGTTTGTAGCAGATGAAAGGGAACATGTTCTAGCTAGTTTTAAATCTTTTAGACAAGCTGGGGTGGCTTCTAGACCAGTTTCCTATTGCTTAAGGAGTGATGGAACTGGTTTGATCTTCAGAAGAAGGAACGTGACTCTTTAAAAACACATTTGCATTCCAGTCAAAGAAACAGAGGGGTGTTTTAAACCAGAGGTGGAAATACTTTCCGTTGTCCGTGTCCAAGAACTTGTTTGGACATTCGACATCAGACTGGATGGACTGGTAGATGAAAACATGTCCCGTTCTAGATCTAGGGACTTTTTGACCTCCAGAAGATCAAACATTAAATCAGATGTGTTCTAGACAAGAGGAGATGAAACAAGATCTAGAGTAGACGGAACTTGTCTGTAGATACAGCCGGACGTTCGAGACAGGAGGGGAATGCATCTGGTTCTTAATACATGAAAACTAGTACTGTTCTAGACTGGATCAGATCTAGAGTAGAGGAACCAGACCAGTCTAGACCAGAGGTGGGTAAAACTTTCTAGGTTTACAGTTTAATTTCCAGTCGATGCAAGGTGTTGTGTTCTAGACCAGAGGTGAGGGAACTTGTTTGGTTTCCGGTACATACAGCAGGATATTCGAGACCAAACTGGAGGGAACTTATTTGAATTTGTAGTAGATGAAAGCGGGTCCTTTTTCTTGACTGGATCAAGCTGGACTTCTTGACTTCCAAAGGAAAAAACACAAGTTGTAGAGTATCTGGTCTAGAGTATCCACTCTAGACCAGAGGTGAGGGAACTTGTTTGGTTTCCACTAAATGCAGCAGGACATTCAAAACCAGACTGGAGTGAACGGATTGGTTTGTAGTAGATGTTCTAGTTTTAGACGGGGTCATGTTGTTGGACTTCCAGAAGAGCTAAATAGGATGTGTTCTAGACATTAGGTGGGAAAACTTCCTAGGTTTCCAGTAGAAGAAAAAGAGGAATAGAACAAAAGGTGTTGTTTTCTAGACCAGAGGTGAGGGAACTTGTTTGGTTTCCAGTATTGGGGATTCCTGCTCTGGTTCCAGAGCGTCTCCACTGATCTGGTCTTCAGCGCTGCTCACAGTGTTGGAGTCCACGGGAGCTTCGTCCTAGACAAACACAGTGACAATAGTGAGTCCACCGAGGTTTAATGTAGTCGTATGTAACATTGTGACATTTGCACGTTCTTGTGCTCTTACCGTCACCCAGGGATGTGACAGGACCTCCTCTGCAGTGAAACGAGCGTCCACATTTACCTGCAGCATCTGACTAATCAGCATCTGAGGAGTAAGTCATGTGACTGTTAGCAATTTCGTCATCTTCAGAATCAGAATCAGAATCAGAAAAGACTTTATTGCCAAGCATGTTTGTACATACAAGGAATTTGCTTTGGTGTTGGTACGCATAAAATATAGAAACTATATATAAAATACAAACATATATACACAGTATATATATATATATATATATATATTCCACCAGAACATTTACTGTGGGATGATAGTGGGTTTGATGTGTTCATGGGGGGGGCTTGGCATTGTTCAGCAGACGCACTGCGGATGGGAAAAAACTGTTCGCCATGCGAGTGGTCCTACACTCGATGGATCGCAGCCATCTGCCAGAGGGGAGTCTGTTAAATAGTCCGTGTCCAGGGTGAGAGGGATCAGCCACAATCTTAGCTGCACGCTTCAGAGTCCTGGAAGCGTACAGCTCGTCGAGAGACTTCAGACTGCAGCCAATCACCTTCTCTGCTAAACCTCCTGCTAAAACGTTACTGGGGAATTCTCAAACAAGACGTTCATTGAGTAAGTGCTTACCTTTGCTGGGAGGCTAACAGCATCCCAGTCCGGAGACGGAAACTCCAGCTTCCCTCTGAGGATCTGATCAAACAACTCCTCCTGGACGTTGTTCTCACTGAGGAAGAGCAAGAAATCTTTAGATTGTCTTTAGATAACAAAAGTGTTGAGGTGTTGATCAGTCAATGGCGTAACATATGTGCAATATGTAATATAACACAAATAATCCATGTTTAGAAAATGCAATCAAGTGAACAAATGATTTGATTATGGGAAAACTCACTGACCTTCTGAAAGGAGGAAATCCACACAACAGGATGTAGGCGATCACTCCCGCCGCCCAGATGTCCACCTTCAGTCCGTAGCTACACACAAAGACAACAGTTTAACATATTTGTTAGTCGACCATAAACAAGATTCAGTATGTAAATATAAATTTGAGTTTGAATAAATACATAAGGAATGATAGCTTCTGACCTTGTGGAAGAAAGGGTCAAGATTTAAGATTCAGTATGTGGTTTTAAACCTCTATTATATGCTATGGACAGAATAATGTTTGCACTAGTGGTGACAGGAACCAGTCTTTCGAGAAGTCAAAGCAGCATTAGAAACTGGTGTTAATTCTGACTTTTGTGAGAATATTTATGTGTTTCAAGTCACTCTGAGGTATATTTACCATTTTGTCATTTGGCCAGAATGAGTACAACACTGTTGATGGATGATTAGCTATTTTGCACTGTCAGTGCGTTCTTGTCCAGTCAGACCAAGTACAGTCCAAATACCTGGACATGTTCTTGCTCTGTCTGTTTTATTGAGGATGCATCTGGAGGTACCTTGCGCAGACTTGGGGCAGTCAGGTTTCCCAGAATGCATTTCACTGGCGTCATTGCTGTTCCAGTAACAAAATGACCGTCTTCCACTTCAGATTTGAACTTGTCAAGTCCGAACTGCCACGTTCTTTTGTCAGAATTTGGACTTGCGTAATTGGTATTGTAAACGCCCACTGTTTGCATCTGTGGGAGGTTCCATCACACACCTGCAATTACCACTTGTCGCCACAGGTGTCGCTAAAGAGAACCAAACTGATCTTTGAGATTGCTTCTTTAAGCTGGCTTTCCATTACTTAAATTTCCTACCTTTTCATTACTTTTCTTCAGTACAAATGTCTCTGCACTTAGCTTAAAAAGCACAAACAACACAACTCTTACCCAGTTTCGGCGATGATCTCCGGGGCGACGTACGTTGGTGTACCACACACAGTGTACAGTGGTCCTTCTACGACCGTCGCCAATCCGAAATCCCCCAGCTTCAGGGACTTGGTGCCGTCCGGATACTCGCACACCTGCAGAGCACAAACAGGTAAACAACACAAAAACAACGTAAACGACATCAATTTACTGAAAAACAGGTTTTCTAACAAAGAGCACAGTCATTTCAGACACTTGTAAGTCACCAAAAACTAAGAGTTAGGAAATAAAGTGTCGAAATAATCTTTTTTTAGACTTTTTCCAAGTTTGTTCTATTCATTAGTTTTCATTTTCACTTTCAAAATCTTTTCCCATGGACTAGAAAATGCATCATTTGCATTATTTGTGTTGCTACAATAAAAGCACAACTTCTAAATAAGATGCTTTTCATTTCTAGCGGGAAGTTTTGCATTTTAAAGTAAAATCTGTGTGTATGCACCAGCAGGTTCTCTGGTTTGATGTCTCGGTGTACGATGTTCATCCGGTGCAGGTACTTGATGGCGCCGGCCAGGTTGAACACCATGGCGCTGGCATCGCGCTCGCTGTACTTGGTGGAGGAGGTGATGGCGTCGAACAGGTCGCCGCCCTGAGGAAACAAAAAGAATAAAAAATATTATGTGAATACTTTAAAAAAAATAAATCAAATGTGAAATGTTTGATGGATCTGTTTTGTTTCCAGCTCTAAAGAACAAGAAGGAAGAAGAAGACGACGAGGAACCTTGACAAGCTCCATGACCAGGAACAGCTGAGAGGGCGTTTCGTCCACCTCAATCAACTGGATGATGCTCGGATGTCGAACCCTCCTCAGGACCGCCACCTCGTTTTCTATCAGGTGTTCCTGTTCACACACACACAGACACACAGGAAGTTCCTACAACGTAATTTATTTCCCTTCAACATGAGTAACATGAACACAGGACAACCCGTTCACAAACACATGAATCAACACAGTAGATCTAGCGCCAGGATTCATGGGTTCACTCACACCTGAAGGTCAAAGACACTCCTTTGAGGGCAACAGCGTCTACATATTAGCCAAAGAAGGCAGATGGTTTGAAAGGGGAGTATAGGAAGACACCTGTGCAAGGATTTCTTGAATGTACATCAGGATCTTTCAAATAAAGATCAGTTTGTCGCTTCATATCGGCGGCAGAGACATATCCGTTACCTTCCCACAGCAGCGAGCTTTGTCAATGATCTTCAGGGCGTACTCCTGTCCCGTTGACCTGTCAATAAAAACAGATCAAATGTTGTTCTGAAACATCACACTATAAATAATACTAATAGTCTTCTAATGAAGCTGCATCTAATATAGAACATTTACATGGTTTTGAAACACAATGTGTGAAAATAACGCTTGTTTTTTTATTATTATTATTATTCAGCTGAAGATGCAACAGACACATGTCCAGCGGTTCTTTTAAAGTGAAAATGATTGAGAAATTAAGAGGCTAACAGCAGCTGCTGTTGTAATTTACCTGCGTTTTTTTGATTAACCGTTTCGTTAATTTTTATGAAAGACACTAGTGCTTTATGTCTCATATTGTTAATTATAATCCTCTGACTTCTTATTAGATATATTTCAAAATTCATGACTTTTAAGATCAAGACAAATATGACTACACTAATTTTAACAATGGTTTTATTGACCTCAAAGTTTAAATTTACATTAGTTCAGGTCAATGTTAATGTATATATTAATATTAACAGAACAAATACAGGGGTAAAGACCTTCGTTTCTAATTGTCTGCTCGGATCATGTTTACCTCTCGACGCACTCCTTCACCACGGCAAAGTTTCCGTCTCCGATCACTTTCCCGACCTTGTACTTGTCGTTGATGATGGACGACGAAACCGTTCGATTACCGTTCACTGCGAGGAGGAGAAAAGACGAGTTAAGCGAGTTTCAGGTTTCACTCTTACTCCTGAACCTGAATTATTCTGCAAACGTCATCTGCAGTCACCTCGACACCGTCTGAGCTTCCAGCATCGATATTTTTTCGACTTTCAAGGTTTTTGTTTTTCAAAAGACCCAAACAAACCTTCGACGGTGGATTCATCCAGCTGCTCTGCTTCTCCGTTCACGTCTGTGGAGGAAGCGCGACGTGGAGACATCTGGAGAAGAAAAGAAGAATTCATCTGAATCACAGCTCATTCACGTAACCTGATCCATGTGAGATAAATTTTTCTTCCAAAACACGACAGCCTCGGTTACCAAGTTCTGTCTGATCAGTTTCTGTTTTCTTTTTAAAAGTAGCAGCTGGTCAACTTTCAAAAAAATTTTTTATGAATAAACTCTTCAATCAATCACTAAATCAATCAATTAATCGTTAGCTCAGTCTGAACCTTGAGGCTGCGTCGCGTCCCAGGGCTGGTGGGGGACGGGCTGGACCTGGACGACTTTCCAGCTGATCCTGAAGCCTCATTGGCTGCAGACAAGACAAAAAAAAGCAAGCTAATTATTACTCTGAACAATTTCGGTGGAGGAAAAGATCCTTACTTAAAATGTTTTGCGATTTCTGCAAAACATTTCAGTCTATCACAAAATACAGCACAACACAGTCTTAAATCTGGTTAAATCCTTCAGCCGGTTACAGTCTGGGTCTGAGCAGGATCCCATTTGGACCGTGTTCAGACCCGGTATTAACATGCATCCTCCTGATCTGATCAGTGTGTCCCAGTTTAGGTACCACCTGGCATTAAAATGCTTCTCTACTTGAGTTCTCTACAACACTTGTAATAATAAACACACAATCAACACCGACATCATTTGGGGCACAGTAGAATATTGTACAAACAACTGTTGTCTCAAAACAATGGCTCTTTATCTACTGCTGTTTCAGAACCATGAACGGATCTATTTGTTGAGTGTGTATCTGAAATTGTGGACCTTGATGAGCTGTGCAGTCCCTCTTACTCGCTTAAAGCAAACAATGGTATTTATTCATAGCCTGACATGAGTTATAATAGTGACATGCACAATACTGGGATTATTACTCAAAATCGGGAAGTATACATTTGATTTATGATCTGAACTTTATAACTAACGCCTGTGACTTTACAGCTCGTTCCAAAATATGTATGTATGCATTCCAACTAAATCATGACGCACACACAGCAAATAGCTGTTCATGGTTCTGAAACAACAGTAGGTAAAGCCGGAGCTGTTAATATAATATTCTGCTAAAGATCCAAATTATATTTGTGTTTGTTTACATACAAAGAAACTGAGATCAGATCCAGATCTAAGTGTTAGCTGAGGACGCGTGTTGGGATGCATTTTAATGCCAGGTGTGGACACAGGCGCTTAAAGCTAGACACTTGATGCGATGAGATTGACCAGAACGGATGTTAATGCAAGTTCTTAATGTTGTCTGATGACAAATGCACCCGCAATGTGTCTTTGGGTGTGTAGAAATCTTGTAGTTAAAGCTGAGCACTTGTGATCTGATCACCCCGGATATACCAGGTCTGAACAGACTTGATCTTTAAATCCAACAAGTCAAATTAGTCGTAAACATAAATAAATAATTAACTTAACGCGTGTGCTTACAGTGAGCAAGAGAGAGACTTTTTAGCTTGTTCCAAAATATGTATCATCTCCCCACATCATGACTCACAAGCAACAGACAGCTGTTCATGGTTCTGAAACAGCAGCAGGTAGAGAGCCCTTAGAGATAGTAGCTGTTTTAATATTCTGTATTAGTTGTCGAGAGTGCACACTGTAACTGAAGGGTTTCAGCTCGGTTAAGTGTATTCTTTTTGTTGTTGTTGTTGCGTCACACCTGGGCCTGGTGACTTTGTCCTGGAAGGGCCTTTGGGCGGGGTCCTAGAGGAGGAGAGGCCGGAACTGCTGGGGGTCTTGGAAGCTTTCTGAGGGGCAGTGGAGCGGGTCACCTTGCTGGCCCTGCACTCTGGTGAAAGAGAAGAGTAAAAGAGTGGCGATTTAGTGTGTTTAATGTGTTGGTTTTAGCTAATAGTGAATTGTTATGCTAGCCGTCTTGTTGCTAAACAGCTGTGTGGTTTAATAATGGTGTTGTACCATTAACGAAGGCCTGCGATTTGCCGCCGTGTGTGAGCACAAAGTCGTCCTGAGCATAGCGAAACTTCTCTGGTCCGCACGCCATGAACACGTCGTCGTCCCCGAAGAAATCCTGTAAACAGGTCAGCTACGAGGCAAAAAAAAAACAAAAAAAAAACAGACAGATGGGAATATTAAATTCAGGTTTGCAGCTGGCCTTAATAAAAATAAACACAGAGCGCTGTCCAAGAACTGTCTCCAGGATTAAATACAAATTCCACAGCAGGATGTCCCAGATTGGCAGAGGACGAAGAAGGGGGAGGGGGAGGACGGAGCCGACAAAAATATGGTTGATGAACAGGTGAAGAAAAGAGGGATCAACAGAGGTGTTTGAGGACGGATTTAAGTGCCGTCAAAGCCAAAAATGTGTGAGACCGGATTAACTTACTGCAGCTACCAAGCTAATCTTCGGTTTAATGTGCAACCCAGTGAAACGTTATCACAATCCATGGAGATAAGCCATTATTCCACCTCTGGGGCTGAAAATGAAGCCCGAAACTGCAGTTGTGTGGCTCCATTGACCTCCATGTTAAAATGTCCAACTTTGCAGCAGAAATAAAAACATGTTTACAGCCTTTACATATTTAACAAGTGGTTGCCAGCTCCATGCATGCTCCACCTGTTTTTTTTTGTTTTTTTTAATTAGCTGGTAGCTAAGTGGAGTCAGGCTCTGCCAAGATGGCGCCCAGTGACGCCACACTGAGCTTCAAAACAGCTCTTCAGGAGTCTAAAGAGTTTAAATTATATCAGGTCACCGCTCTCTCTTTTGCAACGGGTAGATATTCACTGACAAACCATCGACTCCTGTCTGATAACTAGCGCTAAAACAAAAAGACGAATTTTTTTTTTTATATAAATAATTTTGACTTGAACTGAAAATGGTAGTGTACCTAATGAACTGGCCGGTCAGCGCACGGTGAAAGAGAAACTGGCACCGAGGCGTTTTAATGCAGCACAGTTTCCATGGAGACCACACCCGCTAACGGATCCGGAACTGGGTTGTGAGTGGAAGGCTGGTTGCCGTGGTAACAACCCTGCAGTGTCAAAGGGTGTGTGTGTGTGTTCAAAGTGGCTGCACAAACTGAAAGGACGGAGAGACTTTGGCCTTGTTTCATTCACACCGAGTCTGAAAAGAGTGAAAACGACAGAGAATAAACGCTGCCTTCAAAATAAGAGCCTTCATTAAGACTCACCACCTTCAAAATAAAAGCCTTGGTTAGGACTCGTTGCCTTTAGAATAAAAGCCTGTAATATGCCACTGTGGATGCTGCTAAAGTGACATTACCGGTGCGGCTACAGATGCTGATGCTTTCATTTTGAAAGCGGTGTGTTGTAGGATTACATTTATTTAATATTTTACCTTTATTAAGGCTGATGTGTGTGTGTGTGTGTGTGAGTCCATAGAAAAGTGTGTGTACGTAATCCGAGCGTCCTTTCAGCTCTACGCCATCATTGTCAAAACAGACACACTCATCTGTAACTTCAAAGTGTGTATGTGTGTTGTAAAAATAGTCCTGCCAGCCAAGGCGTGACAAGTTTAAATCCTGAACTCAGAACTCGGCTCACAAAAAGAGTCAGAGAGAAGATCAGAGCACATTAAAAGACGACAGTTAAAAATACCAAACATGACAGAGTGAGCTTCAAAGACACTTCCTGTCCGCACACTTTAAACACACTTTCTCTACGTAATCCTGATCTCCAACAACAGTTCCAGCTATAAATGGTGGAACTGAATCGTTGTCCTGGACTACATTCTCACCAGAAGCGTTTTGTAAAGTTTTGTGAAAAGTTCATATTAATTGCAAACATCTATTTATTGTGTGTCTAAAAACAAGCTGAAACAAGGATAACTGGGGCAACTTGTAGGGACTCTTGTCTTCCCTGTGGAGACGAAATAAAGTGACTTGACTTGACTTGAATAGGTCCCTACAAGTTGCCCCAGTTTCAATGAAACGAGCTGAAACAAGGGCACCTTGGGCAACTCTTGAAGACGAGAACAACCAACGACCCAACGACTTGTAGGGTTCCTCCAATTGCAAATAGATAGAACTGAAGAAGCTACTTGGATGAAACGTCTTCGATACTCTTGGAAAAAGTCTGTACAACAAGACAAATGGGGCAACTCGTAGGGACTCTTGAAAAGGTCCCTACAAGTTGCCCCATTCATCTTGGGCAACTCGTGGGGTGACTGACAACATCCTCATATGATGAATTGTGTTATATTTCCTGTGATTGTTGACAATGAAATTATCCTCTGTGTGTCTTGAGATGGATCCTCAAATCCTTGGTGAGGTCCGGACCTCGCTCATTATTCGCTAAGATTCGTCCAAGATCATCTCATAATGTGAGGTGTTTACAGATCAACTCCTAAAGATGCATTCTGGGATACATAGCTGCACCAAGTCCACACAAGTTTCCTCCCAATGTCTCCTCAATAAGACATGTAGGGCAAGAACACTTTCTGGTTTTTGGACTGTGCTTGGTCAGATGTGTATTTTGAAACGGAACAGTACTTGGACACCTACAGGACTGGAGTCTGGATTGCTCCACAGTCTCCTTTTTGATGCACTTCTTGTAATTATTACTGGATGTTTCACTGAAGCTGCTAAATATGTATGAACACTGAATTCTTGCCTCTATGTTTGGACACTGTGTTTTAACTGAAATGTTTTTCTAGTGTTTCTGTCAAGGGGTAAAACTAAACATGATCCCACCTGTTTCCCATCCAGCGTGTAAAGCCTCTTTACTGCTCCAGAGTCCAGCTTGATGGCCTCGGTGATGTCCGCCAGAACTTGTTCGAAGGAGTGCGCCGTCTTCTTGTTCAGCAGGATCCTCACCGCCTTGCGAGGCTTCACGCCGCTGCGGATCACCGTCACCAGCTTGGGTTTGATGAAGTCTTTGCTCTCCCTGCCTTCCCGACCTTCGGGGCGATCCTTGGAAGAGGAGGAGGAGGAGGCGGCGGCGGCGGCGGCGGCGACGGCGGCGGCTGCAGCAGCAACTATGCTTGTTGACACTCCTGTGGATGCTGTTGACGTTCGGCCGGAGCTTGCCACACCGGTCCCGGCTCCGGGCTTCCAGCTCGGGACGGAAATCTTGGTGTAGTCAACCTTTCGGTAAGGCTCGTTGGAGGCGCAAACATAACACTCACCTGAACAGAGAGAGAGAGAAAAAAATACTTTCCTAAAACTTAACTGAGGAGATAAGAGGGGGAAGAAGTAGAAGTGACAAAGTGATATTAAGTGAAATATTCCCAACAAGCAGCTAAATGAATGGGTGAAATGGTGAAACTGAATTAAGAAATGGAGGCCAAGGTTAAAATGTTAAATAAGTGAGTGATGTTCAGGGTCGGAGGTTATTTGAGACTGACTGTCGTCTAATGCGCCGAGGTAATACAAGCTGTATCTGTGATGAAGTGAAGGTGACGGCAGATGTCAGAGTCACTCCTGTCTCTCTGACTTAGATCTACACTCAACAGCTCCTCGGTGTATTCACGACTCATGTAGAAAATATGGAAACAAGGAAACTGCATAGGCGTGTCTCCGCAAAATTATGCTGATTAGTTAATCATGTGCGGCCTTGTATATGTTGTGGATAGTAATCTAGCTAGTCCAGCATGCTAATGTATTTTATGGTTTTGTAAATGCTAAAACAAAGATGCCATCATCAAAACTCTACAGTTCCATCCACATCGAAGAAGCGGTTTTATAAATAGTTGAATCAATGGGAGTCAATGGGAGAACAAAATTTGGCAAATTCGTTTCCGAGAAGTCTTAACACATTTTATCTACAAATAGCTCTCATTATTATCAATTAATTGATCATTTTGTTTATAAAATGACAATATCAGACTAGGGCGACAATTTTTATATACCTTTTTCTGTCCGACCAAGAGTCTAAAATCTTAATTTTCTTCATAAAAAAAAAAATCATAAAATTATTATTCTGATTATCTTAATCGCTGAAGCTCTGGTATTTTTAGTCGAATTAAAGTTTTATAGTTACATATGGTTTGAGTTAATCAAGCTGGTTTTATATAAATATATATAAAGTATAAACATGAAAATATCATTTTTCTGTTTGTTTTAAATAATGAATTTATAGCTTGTAATTTAATTTATACTCTAAGACCACTTCTTTATCCTGTCTGTTTTTTTATTTTTTATTCTACTGGTTTCACTTATTAGCTGCAAATATTTATGAGCTTCTCACAGAAAAAGTACTAAAAAACGTAAATGAGTATATGTCCTAGTCTCTCCACCGCCGTGTTTTACCTTATTTGGTGAGAAATGGGTCACCTTATGCTATCTCCCTCTCTCTCTCGTCATTTTTTTTTTATCTCACTAACTTCCCAACATGCACACATTTCTCTCTCTGTTTCACCCCCATCGCACGTTCACACACTTTCCTCCTTCTCTCCAGGTGTGACCTTGTCTCTCCACATGCTGACTTTCCCTTTGCGATTGAAATCAAACGGACAGGTCTGCTCTGGGTTTTTATTCAAATGCTTATGTGAGGGTGCTATTTTTAGGCTGTATTTAATACAATGATACCCTGTAAACTGGTCACTAATCTGGACCTCTCTGTGTTCATGGGTCAGGGACGTCCTGACGGGTCGACCACAGCATGTCAGAGTTTCAACACTCGCCTCCGCTCACCTCCGCCGCCCTCAACACTAATACAGGTACCCTGCAGCGCCATACTCTTCACACATGTCTGCAGCCCTGACCATACCTCCAACAGCATAATTTCATTTGCAGACAACACCACAATAGTTGACCTGATTTCTGAAACCGTCCACAGGATGGAGGGCGATCATCTGCTCAAGTGTTGTAAGGACAGTGACCTAGTCCTTAATGCTTAACTTATTGTCACAAGTAACTTGTACGCTATAACTCCAGACCCTGCGCTGTAGCCTGTGGCCTAAAGAAGAAGGCCGCAATCGCTGTGATTGGTCAAAAATGCACTTCCTTGTTCACGAGTCTCAGTGGCCGGACATTTACTCTATGTTCTGTGTTTCAGTGGTTTCAGCGAAACTTAATGTTGATACATTTTTTAACTTCAACATTCAAACAATGCCAACACACCAGCTCACAGGTATAAATGAAAACCAAAAGAGATGATCGCAGACTTCTGAGGAACCAAGGACCACCAACACCTCAAAGAGACTGTTCTTCCTCAGGAAGTACTAAACAAGCCAAACTCTCTCCAAAACGGCTGCAGATCTTCTGGAGGATTACAGTGAAGACCATCCAGTTTTCTTTGTGACTAGAAGGTAGCCAAACAGAACTACATTGTACTTCATATAACAACACTAAAGAGAACTGATTAAATCATTTATGAGAACACCCTGAAGGTACAGATTCGATCATTGCACCAACGGAGTCTGGCTTCAGATATTACATGATTTTGAAATTTAAAAATAAATAAAATTTCAGTTCAAACACAACTATTACTGACTTAAGTATTGGGGGATAAAATTCAGTGTGTGTTACCTTTCAGAAGAGGCGTAACTGTTTCTGTACATTGCCTTGGAGCGACATTTTAGGCAAATATTGCAGCATCTCATGGTTTATCTTTAAGGTCTGGGCTATTTTTGCCTTTTAAAGAATATTAGTTTAATTAAAAATGTAAATATGGTCAATCACAACCCGTTGATTATTGTAATTACCAGTTAACAAGTTTGTTTCAGAATCATAGTCAGGAGTACAATCGTGAATTTTGGACTTTCTCAAAAACTTGCTGTCTTATGGTGGTGATGCTTTTAAGCCATTAACTTGACCTAAAACGTTGGGTATTATTCAAGCAACGAATGTCACTTCTATAATGCCAAACAGAAATCTTTGACTTTAACTATCCTGGACAGCGGCCCATCATTGGACAGCAGGCCTCCGTGAGGAGTTGTGAATGACAAGTCTCCCACTTTGGTCTTGAAGCGATGATGATCCACTCGACTGTTTGTCATTTGATGAGTGCTTCGGAGCAAAGAGTCTGTCTTTTAGTACGCCTCCGGACGAGCAGCTTCCTGGCACTAATACTCATTAGTGGACATTACAACCAGTTACACATCAATACTGATGTTAATTGAAGTTACTCAGCCTCTGGTCAGCTTCACGCTAAATGACTTCGGGTAAGAGAGGAAGAAGGGCAGACTGACCGGACCTAAAGAGCTGTTAAATCATGTCATGCGTATACATTTTCTGTACCATTTATCATATTTATATATTTATACTGTGATTTAATGGTCTGGTTCTCCAAACTGTCAGGGTTTAACTTCCTGTTGCATTGTGAAACCGAGGATTTCCTGTCGAAGGAGGATGTGAGAGAAAAGCAGTGTCACTGAATAGTGCATGGAATCACCATTTGGCTCCATTGTATTGATTATGTACTAATTATTCTGCTGTTGATGCACAAAGAAATAAATGATGCATGTGTGTTTGCATAACAAAGACAGGGAAAGCAGAAAGGAACGACAGGCGAGGAAGTTTAAAAAGGACATCGATCGACTGAGTCAGAGGGTGACAGTCTGAGCAGTTGCAGCTTAGAAGGAACTATCATGTTCTGATGAAAAGAAATATTTGCAGAGATAGAAACTCCAGTAAAGGATGAAATTAAATGAAATGTCTGACAAAGGAACCATTGACTAGATGAAAACCTATGGATGGACAAAGCTCTGGACTGTGTTTGACTATTTTAATTCAGCAGCTCGACTGGTTTCAGCAAAGTGATCGATGATAAGTGGGGCTAATGGCTAGATAATAGCAATCCATAAAAAAATGCCACGGTCGGGCCTGTGTCTATAAGCTCAGCCATTCAAAAAACAGAGCCTGGAGGAAGTTAGCTGAGCGTGAAAGACAGGAAGTAGGTGCTAGCCTAGGGTAGTCTTACCTTCAACCAGCTCGTCCATACTGGTGATCTTCTTGCTGCCATCTATAGTGTAGATAGTGCGCACGCCTTGCGGCAGATGCAGGTTGTCCGCTAGTGAGCGCGTCAGCTCCATTAGCAGAGCGTCGTACGAGCGGAAGCGGTCACTGGACACGGCATACACCAGGCCTTTAAAGTATCGGTCCCCGTTGCGATAAAACCGAACCTTCTTGGCTCGTTTCTCCGAGGTGAGCGCCTGCAGGGTCCGGGTCCGGTAGTAGCTGCAGTTGGCGCTGTGGGCAGGGCTAGGGACCAGACTGCTGCCCCTGGAGCTGGGACCGGACCCTCCGCCGCCGCCGCCAGCGCTGCTGGTGGAGTCATCTCTCTTGGCCCGGGTGGAGCGTCCCCGGCGAATCTTCGCGTCGCGTTCGTCGAAATGCTCCAACTCGAGAGTCTTACTCAAAGACATGGTGAAAAAAACGGTAGCGATAGTAGTCCCTGCTACACAAGGTTCATCTTCCAACAACGGTAGTCAGGAAGTTCAGGGGTGGCTCTAGGTTTGATAAGATATGTGTTATAGGGTTGGACGCCAACAATTGTCAAGAAGTAGTTGGGTTCGCCAATTCTAGCTGTAATCCCCAAAACAATCTAAATGTAGACTTGTAAAATACTGAAGAAGCAGTTGGATGACGTGTAGATTGGTCATAGTCCAACAAAGTCAACGTAATTCAAGTACAATCCCAAGTACAAATGTAGTCACAGGTTTTGTTAATCCGGCAGTAACATACTCAGACTTGATGGTTGTAGATGGACGCTATGAAAGGTCAAGGGAAGTGAAATTTGAACATCAAACCTAAACCCTCTCCTTGACTATTTGGCCTCGTCCTCGCAGTAACCTTGCTGCAGTGTCAGTTGCCCCGCTGTAACCTCCGTCATCTGGCTTTCAACCCCAGGACAACCCGTCCAGATTTGAGACCTTGAACGTCGCTTTGTAGTCCAGCTAATTCCTCTGTCACATTTTGCCCTCCAGCGTCCTCGACATCCCTCCGTTCCCTGACAAAAGAAGATGACAATCACATGGTTCAGGACGGATCCCACTATCACCTGAGACACAAACGTCCAGCCAGTCAGTTACGTGCTGCAGAAAGAGAGCAGGGTTTGCAGTAAATTCAGTCGTTTAAGGGTGTTTTAACGCCGGCTTGCATTTAAATAATGGCAAGACACAAAGAATGGGCTTCGTGTGGCTATCATTCGTGCCTCCCACAGGTCTTTTATGTCAAATCATACATGCAAAAGAGGCTGCACGGGTGAAACACAGTCTGTGTTTTAATGAAATTTGCATTGGTTTTTCCAGTCAAATGAGATCTGTCTGCAACCCCAGAAAAGGCTAAATAAGAGGCTGCAGATTAAATTATTATAAACTGTCTCTTTTTTCACGTGTTAAATGAATTTAATTTTATGCATCTGAGAGCTAAGCCGTGCTGACAGCGCCATTCAAACACACACATACACACACAGAGGAAGGCACCCACCAATGTAATGCCGTGAAACCGGTTCTGTTGCTAGGGAGGGCTTACTCCTATTTCCCCCCCCCCCAACCCCGGTGCCGTGTTCCGGTCTGTTCGGGCTCTCCGGGCGGGGTTGAGCAGCTGCGACGGAGCTGGGCCGGGCCGAGCCGAGCCGAGCCGGGCCGGGCCGAGCCGGTGCACTCTAGCCGGGATACAGGGATGAGGACCGGGATGCACCGACTAGAGAGGCGGCGGAGAGCAGCATGGCCGCTGCTGCAGAGAGAGAGAGAGAGGAGACACCGGCTGAATGCACCCTCCCTTCTCCTCCTCTCCGCGGCTGTACGTGATGACAGCGTCTCCTCCCTCCCTCCCTCCCTCCGTGTCTCCCCCACTCTCGCTCTCTCTCTCTCTTTCTCTCCAAGTCTTTGTCTACGTCGCTCTACCGTCTCTCGCCTTTCTGCCCATTGTCTGGCACTCCCTTAAAATCACTTTTTTTGTGTCATGGCGATTTTTAAACAAACTACTCAATATACGACCGAAAAAACAAATATTATTTTTAATACCGAACGGATTAATTGTTAAAATTAACTAGTAAAAATACAGGAAGCTATAATTTGCTTAAATTTTCTAAAAATATAAAATAAATAAGTCAATCACGACCGTTAGTACAAAGATAGGAGCAGCTAGCAGCTAGCAGCTAACGTTAGCTCGTAGAATGGCTCCTTGCTAACAGTTTTTGGTAAATAAATAAACTAATTGCGCTAATTAAGTGTGAAAGGTAAGTATGTTAATACACGGGAAGTTTTGAGTTTGCTGCAATTTACCTAAAATTTGAAGGTAACTATTAATGTGACCGTTAGCTTAGCGTAAAGAAATAAACCGTTAGCTCCGTGCTAACAGCCATTGACCAATAAATTAACTAAATGGGCTAGTTAAATGTTAAAATTGCATAGATTACGAGAGGTTATGAGTTCACTGCACTTTTCCTAAACAATTTAATCTAACTTAAAAACCGTTAGCTTGGCAGAAAGACACAAGCTAGCAGTTACTGTTAGCTTGTAGAATGGCTCCCTGCTAACAAGCTTTGATCAATAAATTAACTGTGCAGATTAAATGTGAAAATGACATAAAATACAGGAAGTTATGAGTTCGCAGCAGTTTTCCTAAACAATTTAATTTAAAAAACGTTTGGTAGTAAGACACGAACAGCTAGCAGCTAATATTAGCTCTTATGATGGCTCCCTGTTAGCATTTTTTTATTAATAAATAAACTAACTGGGCTGATTAAATGTGTAAATTGCATAAAAGACAGGTAGTTAGGAGTTTGCTGCAGTTTTCCTAAGAAAACAAAAAAAAAAAGACAAACAGCTATTAGCTCGTAGAATGGCTTTGTGCTAACAGCCATTGATCAATAAATAAACTAACTGGGCTAATTGAACTGAAAGGTAAATGCAGGAAGTTCAGAGTTTGCTGCAATTTACCTAGAAATAAGTAGTTAGCTTAGCACAGAGAAATATCGTCTAGCTCATAGATTGACTCCCTGCTAACACTTTTTGTTTTTACTATATGCCAATGTCCTCTGTTTATACAAAAAATGTACCAAATGCGAACATTAGCTAGTTTAGTATAAAGGCTAAAAACAGACCTTTCAAGCTACTATTAGCTAGCTAATATTTCACGCTATTTTGATACCAAGGACACTGTTAGCTAGTTTGATTGCTAAGAAACTACTATTGGCTAGTTATATCTCGCTCCGTGTTGACCATTTCTGATTTAGTAGTACTTAAACATTAATACTTTAATTTTAATATTAGTTTGTTAATTAGATGCTAATGTTTTTGTGATAACGTGACATTTGAGTAAGGAGACCATTACCTAGTTAGCTGCTAACAAGCAACTATTAGCTGGTTATCTCACTTTTCCTGACCATCTCTGGTCAGAATACTAGGTACAAATGTTTTGAAGTTGTAATCTGGAACTATTTTTATCAACATATGTTGATTTACTGTCACACATTTTGTAGTACTTTTAAATGTTAATAATTTAATTTTAAGTCTCTCATGAGTGAATTACATTCTGGTATAAATGCAAACTTTGTAAAAGGTTTGCGGTTTAGATTTAATAGAGTAGGTATTAATGAAACATAAGGTGTTTCATTAATAATACCAATTGTGAAATCCATAGAAGAAAAGAAACTAAACAGTCCTAATGTGTTGTTTAGCATTAGCATAACATACTTACTGCTCTCTCCTTTCAAATATTCCTATGAGGCAACAGCTCCACAAGCAGGTGAAGCTGCAGATGAAGAGGAAGAAATGAAGAATAGAAAGAAAAAGGAACAACAAAGGATCAAAGAAATATATTGATTTAATTTATTACAAAGAAAAGATATATGCACAATTTTATAGTAACATTCATATATAATATGTAAATATTGCTGATGACATGGATGAAGACTTCAAATCTCATATTTGTCAACAGATCCGCTTCTCCTTTATATGAAACTACAAGTAAATATTATATATATATATAGTATCCATTTTGTTTTTCTCCATGATTTGTGTTGAATCGTTCTGTTTTTCAACCCTTTAGTTCCTCTGTTAGTTTCTGTTTTATTACAAGTTAAATTATTGAGGTTATTACTACTTACTGCCATTATTACTCCATGATTGTTATGGACAGCTGCTACATGAGTTTAAATTGCAAAGTGATTAAGACCCAGAGCTCATAAATAAGAGATAATAAATGGTTTTAATGGCAGAGGTAATAAATAATTCTGCTCCATTAACAATGTAAATATTTGATGAAGCTGTGGGGGCTACAGTTATTACCACTAATTTTACTGTTTTCCATTTGACTGATGAATGAGATGGGCCAATATACTGACTAATAAGCAATTATCTTATTGCTGATGAACTGCTATCATGCTGACATGTTGACAATACTAGATCATTTAGACCAGGGGTGCCCAAATACTTCTCAGTGGAGGGCCAAAAATGAATCAGGGTACAGGGTCACGGGCCAAAACTAAACATTCATGTTGCAGTGCATTTAATTAAATATGACTATGATATAACTTTGCAAAATAAACAGTCATACAAAGTAATTTTGAAAATGAATGGCACTTCTGTTTATTGAAAGCAGAAAAATAATAATAAGGCTACCAGGCCTATGTCTTCAACAACATGGGACAACATGCCCCTACAAGACTGATATATTACACTCTCTGCTGCCTTGAACAATCATTTTAAAATAGTAATATAACTGGACAACAGCTTCAGCTTTTTAGCTTTTTTTTTTGATGATTTCCTATTGCAATCAGCCTCGAAAGCAGCTGACTGAATAATGACATGCAATATGAAATCATCATTAGCCTATTAATCAGCCTGTAAGGCACTACTCTCTGCAATTAGCCTTGAAGGCTGGTGCCTTTTGTATTAACAAACAAACAAGCTAAGCTAACGTTAGCAGTAACTTGCAATTAAAAATTTCTAACATATATAAACTAACCAGTTTATTTACAAAAATACTCTGTGTATAGTCTTGGTTACCTATAATTTGTAAAAATTATATTTGTAATTTCGTAAAATCTAGCTCTTGTTTGCATTAGTCGAAGCAATCAATTAGCTTAAATATCTAACTTACTTCAAAAAGCAGATTGCATCTAACTTAAAGCAGTTCGCTCGGTGGCTCACTCCGCTTATCGCTTCGTGTTCAAACCATTGACTGTAGGTTCAAACGAGTCGCGCTCACTCGCTTCGAATGGATGCCGCATGAGCTCTGATTGGTTGTGCTGGTTGTTGTTGAGGGTGGCGCTTGTGCAGCCTCCCAGGCTGAGCAGCCTGGAAGTCGACGGCTGAAGGCAGATTCACCCTGGAGCCATTGACTGTATATACTAGAGCAGGGGTCTTCAACGTTTTCCAGGCCAAGGACCCCCAATCTGATGGAGAGATGGAGCGGGGACCCCCTACTTATATATATATATTGTATAAAATTGTGTTTTATATTAAACCGGTCCTATAGTATGGCACAGCAGCATAGATCGTTTATTTACATCAAGATGGTTGACTCTGTTGCCGTTTATGATCACTACTATCAGGAAATCGCCCATAAATATATGTTATATAATAGTTAGAGCCTTGATTCTTTTCCCCATAATCCCCAAGCTGTATAACATTTAAAAAGAACTTCATGTGTGTTTAAAAAAAATTGTGGAGGTGAATATAAAAAAATGTCTAATCAATCAAAACATTTTCGCGACCCCCCTGCAGTACCTCCGCGGACCCCCTAGGGGTCGCGGACCCCCTGTTGAAGACCTCTGTACTAGAGGGCCTGGAGCTATGATTGAGCCCATGCTCTCCAGCCCAGCATCTTCTCACTCTCTGGTCATGGGCTTCCGGCCGGATTTGAGCTGACGGGAGCTAAACAGCGCCACCCTACCCCCAATGTAACACAATGCTTTAGTTGTGGTCAGGAGAGGAAGTGCAACAATAAATAAACATTAAAAGAGATTCCGACTGCTGGCAGTGGGAAAATAATAATAATTTAATTATTAAAAATATGAGCATGGGCCGCGGGCCAAAAATAATCAGTCGCGGGCCAACTTTGGCCCGCGGGCCCCAAATTGGGCAGCCCTGATTTAGACAGTCAAATCATTTAATCGCGTTGCTAAGACCAACATTTGTGTTGGTCACAACTGCACAGTAATCAAGTAAAATACAACAACATTAATGACAATAATAGAAGCTAATTTCAATTTAAATAAAATCTTAAAATGTTAGTAGGTGAAGATAAAGCAATGTAAATGTGCAGGAAAATATATTTATATATATAAATGATTTGTTCGCTTCAGGTTCACTGTCAGGTCTTCATAGTAAGTATGAAGCTTTTCACCAAAGCTCAGGATAAATACAGAAATCTGGACTAGAAATAGTCTCACATTTGAGTCCTTCATAATACCACAACTGGAGCTACAAAAACACACACATTGTGAAGCCTGCATCATTGTCATATAGTTTTATTTATTTATTTATTCATTTTTGCTGTTAGGCATTATTAGTTTACCGCAGGGGTTGCGTTAGCCGAATATTTTCCATCACAAAAAACGGTGACGGAAAAATCTGAAGGCCATCTGTCATCCTGACAGATTGAAGTTCACACTCCTTTACCACTTGGTGGCGATGGAGCATATTAATTGGCTCTTGTCTCACTTGATGCATGACATCGTTGGCTTCACTCAGAAAAATGTCTTGGCAGTTGAGTGTCCGAAGTTTCTTTAAAAAGCCCAATAACAATGATGTTGATAAAAGAGGTGAAAAGCAGGCACACGATTCAAGTCCATGCGACCAGGAGGAAGGTGTGAGACTGACACAAACACAACACACATTGAACACTGTTCTCCGTCTTTCTTCTGCTGTAATAAGTCAGTGGGCCTAATTTATTTACCCCAAAACTAATTTGAATTTCTTTGAGCATATGTACATGTTTTCTAAACCTTTGTATTCTTCAAGCTTCAGTAAGTGCATACAACACACTGCATCACCACTAGATGGTGCTTTTGAGTGAACTCACAGTGTAAACCCCAGCTCTGAATGCAGACAGCATCATTTGTGTTGTGTCTCTGTGAGTGTAGAGTAGGTTTGGTCCTGGTCCCTGCTGGCTGGATTGAGGCTCTGGTAGATGGAGTCCTCACATGTGGATGACAGGATTTTTATGACTCTGTCAGTCAAAATAACAGACAACAAAAAAGTCTAGTGCAACCTCTGGTTTACTATGAGTCCTTATTGCCAGGACTTTATCCAGGAGGACAGATTCTGGACAGGTTTAGATAATTATATGGTGTTGTTTGCCTCCTTTTTTTTGTATTGTAAAAACGTATTCACCAATGAGCACATATCAAATCTCTTATCCTTTCATTCCTTTCTTTTTCTCATAAGAGGAGGCTTTTGTTACCCTGCATGGATGAAGAGTGACAGCTGCACTGTAAGATATAATTAGTTGGCTTTACTCAAAAAAAATATGCAAACTTATTGCCTTAAACTAACTGAGTTAAGTTAACTTGATTAAGTAAGTACATGTAACTTATTAAATATAAGTGTGCAGTACTTGCGAGAACTTGTTTATAATGAGTTTACTATACTAAACTAAACATGGGTATTTTGAGTTCACTGCTCTTGAATTAACTTGCTTGTTATGATTGTATTTTACTTAAAATAACTAATTTACTGTAACTTTACTGTACTGAAATTAACTTGTCAATTCTGAGTCTACAGAACTTAAAATAACTTTGTTATCATCACTTAATTTGAAAGAAAAGAATACTGCGAAAAAGAATGTTATCTGCATTCAATTTATTTCAAATGTGCACAGAATTAACAGTATGCAGATTTAGTGCTCACAATTTTTGATGGATTATTTGCTGGCCACATTATCCAACATTTCACATTTCTTTTTACACATTTAACATCTGCATCACAAGAAGGCACTATTATAAATGCACTAAACAGATCTGAGTATCAATTGAACAACAGAATGAATGTCATAAGAACATTAACAGTATGCAGATTTACCCTGAATCTTAACACAGAATGTATGCTGGCCACATTATCCAACATATAACATATCTTTTTACACAACATTTTAACACCCGAATTCACAAGAGGGCACTATCTCTACCACCAGTGTAAAAGCACTGACCAGATTTGAGAATCAACTCAACAATAAAACTGTACCTAGGCAGCTCTTAAAACGTTCGAAATGCTTTTTAGTAAAAGCATCAACGCTCTCTTCTAACGTTTCTGTCATAAGCATGGTGCAATAATGAGAACAAAGGTTATTGAGTGCTACCTCACATCTGACTCCTCATTCGTTAAACAACATGTTTTTAACTGTTAGCAGTTTAGGGGGGAGGGCTTTGTTTCCCAAACCAAGCATTACACTTTGAATGAATTTGAATGTGTTTCCAACGCACTTTGGGTAATCGAGGTTCAAGGCATATGTGAGGCCAAATATGAGACAAACTGCCTGTGGCAAATCCCGAATTTTGTCCATCACAATACCTCCCTCAAGGATGATGGCTGTCGAAACGGGCTGCTCAGGATCATCTTCACTCAGGATGGTCAATACACCAACTGTGACATTGTCTATGGCTTCATCTTTCGTTGTCTCCTGCAAAGAAACAAACAATCAGCAAAACAATTTGTAGTCAGGAAGTATTTGGATGGTTAGACACTACGATCATTATAAACTATACACTAAGATCTGTGATGGAGAGACACTTTGAAAAAAATGAAAGTTACAATACAATAGCACACTCTAAATTCGAAATAAAGTGATAGATAAGACAGTAAAGGAAGGCCTACATCAATTAATACAGGCAGAAATGTGAGGGACATATACACTATATTGCCAAAAGTATTCGCTCACCTGCCTTGACTGGTATATGATCTTAAATGACATCCCATTCTTAATCCATAGGGTTTAATGTGTTGGTCCACCCTTTGCAGCTATAACAGCTTCAACTCTTCTGGGAAGGCTGTCCACAAGGTTTAGGAATGTGTTTATGGGAATTTTTGACCATTCTTTCAGAAGCGCGTTCTACCAGGTTGAGGTCAAGACTCTGTGCAGGCCAGTCAAGTTCATCCACACCAATGACTCCAACATGACTGCACCAGTGCACAAAGCAAGGTCCATAAAGACATGGATGAGAGAGTTTGGTGTGGATGAATTTGAGGCAGGTGAGCGAATACTTTTGGCAATATAGTGCATCTTTGATGTCTGTATTACAAGTGGATATAATGTATTTTGTGCCCAAGTACTTACAAAACATGTCTTATAGAACCTGTTTGGGTCATCACCAAAGATCATGGGAAGCCCTTTGAGGACCACAGAGCGTCTTGCAGTTACATCTGCTGACTTATAAGAAAGAGACAGAAAACATCAATTAGAATAAAAAATTACAAGGTACAAGTCAAACAGAATGAAAATGTTGGTCTGTATCAGTGTATGTAGATGAGAGTAAGGACTCCTCAAAAACATGAAACAAATAATTTCTTACCAAGTTGTCCATTAATTCTTGAATTTTCTGTCCAGAAGCTCCTTTTTTTGACTGCAGGAGTTCAATGATACGTGGAGTGTGCTTGTCAAGAGACTCAAAGAAACTGCTTTCAAGATGTTTGTTGGCAATTCTGCTAAACTCTGCAAAAACCTAAAAAAAAAAAAAAAAAAAAAAAAAAGTAGTGAGAATACCAGGTAAGCATGCTAAAATCACACACCATACTATTTCATATAATATTGAGTAACATCAATAAATCCTCACTGTAAGAGCAAGAGTTCTTTACTTGAAAACAATATGTTAAAGCATAACATTTACAAAGACTTATATCATTGTGAATTTACAGTGACATTTATTCTTTCTTAAATTCTATTTTTATTTTGTTTATCTTATCAAACCTGCTTTCAAAAATGCAGTCAAGAGAAATCTTAAACTCCCAGGGACCATTTCATGACAAAAATAACTAACTAACCTGTCCCTCTGTGAAGAGGGCTGGCCACCGTTCCACTATGTCCTGTACAGCAGGCTCCTTTTTCACGATCTCTTGCCTGCGTAGTGAGAATGTCTGGTCCATCCTGTTTGAGATGAGAGAGCCATTGTGTTGTTTTTTCTTCATTTCTTCCACGAGGACCATTCTGGCACTTTCAAGGCCTTCTTCATTCTGTCTGTTGGGTAAATTGGGGAGATAGTTTGCTTCACCCCTCTTTGGCCGTTTGATGTTTTTGCTTGACGATTCACCCTCTGGGTTGTTTTTACTTCTTTTGCCCCCATTAACTACGACATCCTCACATCCAGCCTTTCTGAGCTTTGTTCGATAATTCCCCATCTTAAATTTAAGGCTGTTTTTCCAGCCATAGTATCCTGGCTGAGGACCAGGCTCAGTAAGGCTTGGATGCTTGCTGATGAGAGATTTGGACACACTGGTGTAATCATCATCATCAGGGTACGCTTTAAAGCTGTACATGGCCTCTGCTAGTTTTTCCAATATATCATGCTTCATATCACGTGACAGCGACATACGTGTTCCATCTTTCATAAAGGCAAGATCAGCTTGTCTCAACCTGTACGCAACATCCACCGAAAAATTAGGAACATCAAAAAATTCCGGCCATTGTCTTCTTAATGGAGTTTCAGTGGGAGGCAGTATATCCGTATCTGTTGAGCTGCAGTCAGTATCAGATGACGTGACAGGCAATGTCACAGGTGATAACTCTAGAGTCACCAAGGGAATGACTTTTAGTGTCGCTTTTTCAGGCAAATCAGTGATGTGTGTCAAATTGCAGAGGGCATTATCAAAGTCTTTGTCTTCATATTGCAATATAAAATCATACTGCAGGGAGAGTTTCTCCTTCATACGTGCTTTTAACTCCTCAATAGAATTGGGCCTCTCATTTAGAACCAGCTTCCTGATATCGTCATCATTGACGACCACTCTCATCAAAAGTCGCTGTATTTCCATGATGACTTCTCAACCTGAAAAGGAAGGACATTTGTATTAGATTTCAAGACTTCAGTATTTACAATACTCAGCACAGTATGTATCGTTTCAGGGTAATGAGCTGTCTGCCTCTAATCTTGTAAAGGGATAGAGGGAAAACATCGTTCAGTTCAGACAACCGTGTGACAGAGAAGGTGGACAAGTGACTGAGCTCATATGCTCTTAGATGCTCATCATACCATGAGGCCAGAAGTTTGCAGACAAAAACGATGTCATTATTGATCACTACAATCTTTGATATTTGTCTGAAATCTGGTAGGCCAGAGCAAGATCCCACTGAAATGACCATGTCAGCACTGTACTTGATGCCATCGATGAAGACAGAGGGTGCTGCCAAGACTGTCTGGCTCTGCTGACCATTTCTGTGATGAAGTTCTGTGAAAAAGTTTTGCACATTTTCAGGAAATGAAGCAACCATCACAGACTGGACTTTGTTGATTTCAACAGATGGCTTGAAGAATGAGTTAGTATCTAAATGAAATGCTATCATTTTCTGGTGTCGGACAGATAATGTAAGTGAAATGTTTTTGAAATTGCGAGTGTGACGGAGAACATCTTTGAAAAACTTGTGTTTCCCTTCGAAGCGCATTGTCCATACGTCAGATAATGGACCAAATTTTTTAATCAGTTGAGGATAATGCTCGATGTAGTGGTGCTTTGGGCGCAATTTCTCGTTTGGGAACACTTTCTGAAATAAATCTCTATGCTCTGCAATCTTGCAGTCAAAAAAGTACAGAGACTCCTCTGTGAAGCTTGCAGACACTGAGATTTCCACTACATCTTTTAGGTTCATCAAAACTTCCCAAGTTTCATCCCCCTCAGGGATGTGATGACCAATCATCAGTGGCAGAAGTCTGAGAAGTGCCCAATTCTCATGTGCATTTCCTCCAATTGTTGCCATGGTGGAAAAGGTTTTTCTGACAAGCTGAGGTTGGTTTGTTTTGTCTGAAAATGTATATGGAAACTGCTTAATGGCCTGATTAAGTGTTTCAAGAGAGAAGTATCCATTTGATATCAGTACCTTCAAGCACAAGGCTAATTCACCTGGAACAATGCCTTCGAGAAGATCATGCATAAGGTCAGGTGGGTACCCATCAACGACATGAAAGTGTTCCAAGCTATCAGTTAGAGGGCAGCTTCTTTTCACACCAAACTGTGGGGCCAAAGAAGGATCCTGTTGTACGTTCTTGACCTGTTGGTCATGATTTTCCTCTGTTCTTGGTAGGAATGAGCCTGTTCTCACTTCCTTGTGTTGGATTTCCTCTCGTTTTGCCATACAGAATCGACACATCTGGCTAACGGTGAAGCTTTCGAAAAACCCTCCAAGGGAATGAGCAGCCAAATTATCTGCGGCAACAAATAATACAGTGCCTTTTACACTGGCCCCTAGCTGTTCAACATATACACCATGTTGCTCAAGAGAAACCAGGTCTTGAATGAGAGGGCGAAGAGTTTCCCCATAACCATAGCCCTTGATGTTACTGGCCTTGCAGAGCAGGGCAAGCTGAATGCAATGGAGACTGGAACGATACTTTGAGTGCAGATTACCAAGTACCCAGTAGATTGCACATAACTTGTGTTTGTTTCTGGAAGTTCCCAAAGGGTTTGCCACCTCAAAATCATCGATGTACAAGAAAAGAACAATCCTAAATCCTTGCTCTTTCAAGAGAGAGTTACTTTTAAAGCAGGAACCATCCCTATGAGATTTGTATCTCTGTGTCAGGTTTGTCTCAGGTGACATGGCCTTATCCAAAATGTCTTTATTTGCTAGCAATGTCTGCAACATTTGTAGTATCGGGACATACACAACTGTCTGCTTGTCATTTTTCAGCACAAACTCAATTGGCATTACCACAGAGAATTTGTTTAAAATGTATGTTTTTCGTTTGCTTGCAGTTGACAACGATCCTCCAGGAGAAGTGAATCTCACGAATGCATTACTCTTAGTAACTTCTTTCACTATTTCACCCACTAAAGAGTCATTAGGCTGATCAAGTATTCTTTGAAGTGAGGTATGTAACAATGGCTGTGACAGTAAATTAATTTGATTGATCTGTTCTATAACTTCTTGCAGGGAAGTCTCTGAAATGTTAAGAACTGAGGACATTTTCAGAAATAGCGCAGCCAAATTATGTTCCAACTGACTCTCCAGTTCTTGTACATCTTTGTTCTCCACGACTTCAAAGTCAAAATCATCAGCTACAGAGACATCATCCTCTGTTTGAATGTTCAGATTAGGAGGAGATTCTTCAGGTAAATTCCCTGAATGAATTTCAGATTTGAATGACATTGTACTGTGTACTGGATGCTCTTTGGATTTATGTGCATTAAATGTGGAATAATTGCTGCTCTGAAAGTTACACCCTTGATATGGACAACTAACCTTTTGTTTCAGTTTCAAATGCCCACGTAAATGGGTGAAAAAGTTTGAATCAGTGCCAGGCTCAACAAAGTCACACAGCTGACAGTGGAATGCTGTTTCACTCCTTTTGCCTGGATCTTTTTGACTGTGCCAGGTAGATAAATGCACCTTAAGTGCATTAAAAGACTTAAACGTGCATATGCATTCCTTGTGTGGGCAAGGAAGTTGTGCAATCCGTGTATGGGACCCATGTTTTAAGCGGTAATGCTTAAGTAACTGGCCTCTCTTTTCAGCATAAAATGTGCACCACTTACACGTCCACTGCATTTGAAGGTTTTATCTGGTTCTGAAGGGTCCTGATTGATAAATCTGAAATGAAGAAAATTAGAAAATGATTAGAACATGTAACTGTAGCCTGAGAAATAAACAGAGAGAGAGAGAGAAAATTTTGAGAATCCTCACCTGGATCAAGCTGAGCCAGTAGACGAAGCAATACTCCAGATGTGTCCACTGCAGGGGAACTGAAGGCCAGGCTGGGGTTCAAAACAGTTCCTGAAATACTCCCACCTTCAGAAAAGGAGGGAAACAGCAGAGTCAGCGTCAGGACCGAGCACAGAGAGATAGTGAGTGTGTTTGGTGAGATGATTATTTATCCATAAGTGCAATCATTGTATTATTTGGGACACAAAATAGGTACTATGGCTTCCATTAGATTTATTTCAATTGCTTTCCTTTTTATGATCATAAAATTTACAAAAATGCAATGAGATATTAATTACTGCACAAGAAGAATCATGAGAAAATACCTTTTACTGCTGAGATTGTGCAATGTGTGGACTCCTCATTAGTTTGAGCCTGTGTTAGATACAGTTAAAAAGAATAAAACAATTCAACTGTTAATATTTAAGCATGCACAGTATTGCCAGCCATCTCCAGTATGACCAGACTTTACAACAAAACGTTAAAACTTTTTGCAGATGCTCCCGTTGCATAGATTGCAGATGGCTTGTGTTATATCCGTCTCATTTACTCCGAAGAAGATCCATAGCACCGACATGTTTGTTTGTATCCGACATCTAATGATTCAAGATTCAAAAAATGTTATTGTCCGTCACAGTGACAGGGCTTAAAACGTAAATGCCACAGAGACATAAAAAACACATTTAAACGAATGTGTCTATTTTGTTCTGCGTGTTTATTTAAAGCAAACCAAAAACGTTTGTAACGTTTTAACGTTTTCTATGTAAGGGAGCATCTGCAAAAAGTTTCAACACGACAATGACCTGATAATACCTGATACATTGACCGGATAATTAAGAAATTACGTCAATCTGAAATTGCATATTGCCGATCAGCTCGGCGGAAATCATACAAAATATGCATATTGTGGTCAGCTCTACTTCTCGCTTCCGACGGCCTGAGTCCGACACGCCGACTCCGCTGAGCGCGCGCGCACACACACGCGCCGCATGTAGGGGCCGCGGATGAGTTTCTCTCACTTGTGAAAGTCAGCGATGATCAGAGTAATTTGTGGTTATTATCAGTAGAAGCAGAGCGAATCACAACTTTAATACGTGCGGTTCAGTTTGACATAATTGTAAGTCCGTTAGAAAAACATTTATTTTTATTAAAATCGAAAAATAATATTTATAGCCTATAGGTATAAAAATACTAGTCATTAAAGTAGCCGGCTGGAGTTAATTGTGTAGTCGGCTATATGGCCAGCAGCCGGCGCTTGTGGAAACTCTGCCGTCGTCGTGGGTTGCGAGTATGTCCTGCATCTCCAAGCTAACTTTTAAGAAAATAACTCCCTTCCCCCTCCCCCACCCCCAGCGCTAGACTTGGTAACGTTAGCACTGCTACACAAACGCGGCCTGTAACCCCTAATCTCTTGTTTATGACGGATAAGACTACACAGAGACACACGTCGTAACATCGTATATGATAGATAATGTTATCAATCGCTCTATCGATTGTTTTCTCGCCGGTTTCATCGAAAACAAATGCATTGGCCGAGAGGACGGTTAGCGAAACAGCAGAAAAGCGAACAGACTTGCATAGTTCCCCTTTTAGTCAAGCATGGACTCACCAAATCAACGTTCCCAGCAGCAGCAGAATGATGAAACCGAAAATTGAGATGATGGCGGTTGCTAGCGTGTTGAAGTCCAACGACATACCGCGCGGCGCGCCAAGGGCCAGGTGGTTGATGACCTGTGCAGTCAGTGCGCATGTGCAAACGTTGAAACGTTTGGGGGAGGGGAGGGCGCAGTGGCAGATTGTGGCACTGCCAGCCCTGCTCGCTTACTGACAGACTTCTGTTTAGATCCACAGTTTTGAATTGCTTAATTTACGATAAAACTACATATTATATGATATTTGTTTGTTGTAAACAATACAACTGTGGCAATAATGTTATATATAAGCAAGAAAAGAAATGAAGTAACAAAATTAGAGGAGCATTTTCCTCTGAAGTGTAAGGCAGTAGAAATAGGAAGTAATTTAACAAGAAAAAATACTTGAAGTGCCAACACCTCTAATATGTAGGGAGTTTAAGTATAAGATGAATACTAAATGCACATAGTTACATGTAACTAAGTACATTTACTCTTGAAAAGGCACAAGTTCCCAGGACTTGGTTTTTCTAAATGAATTCAACTTGAGCGTACTGAGTTTGGAAGGTTTTTCATCCCCAATGTACAAGTAACTTATTCAAAATGAGTGTTAACAACATGTTGATAAAAACTGAGTTAGGTAGACTTAATACCTTTTATTAAAGCCAATGTTTAGATTTACAGTGTGGTGTATGGGATACCCCACCCACTTCCTTTCATCCAAACCATTGAACCGGTCACCATTCTCATCACATGAGGTATGAAAAATAAACATAAGATGGGCTTATATATAACTCCCTAATTCATTCAAGCAATGATTCCATGAAGGAGGTTTTTGTGTTTTCAGGTGAGGTTAAACAGTTGACAGGTGGTGGTGTTTTGTTATTGTTTGTTTGTTCTGCATTAACATGTTGTTGGCATACATGGGTAAGATTATTCCTGCAAGGCATGGTGTCTTTATTTCCACAATATTTGGGTGGAGTGCTGTTCAACACAAAAACGGTACAGAAGGCATGCACTTGCACAGTCCAAATTCTTAAGTCAAATAGGCAGCTTAAACTTTGTATAATTATTTTTAAATTTATTTTGCCAAAGGGAAAAGGAAAAGTTACACCAGCGTTTTATCTTGTTTTTGAATAGAATATCCTTCTTTAATTTACACCTCTTCACTTTCGAATGCAATTTGAAGGAGGTCAAGTTCTGTTCTCAGAGATTTGATCATTCAAGACCAGTGTACTGCAAAGATGCTGGGCTTTTCCATCATTGTCACTGAGATCCTTATCACAGATAGGTTGAACTGTCACCTGATCTCATCAGCTTGTTAGTGTATGCGGGTGTTTATATTGTGTGAGATGCAGTTGTTGTTTTAAAAAAAACATTTTGATCTTAGATCTAAGTTTGTTTAAAATGTTTTTGAATTTAAAGTCTTGATGATGGAATAACTCTTTTAGGTAGGTAGGTACTCCTATAACAACAGCCTTAAATCTGACCAGGTTCCATCATATGCTGTGAGAAAACACACAATAATACGAAAGATTACTACTTAAGTTGACCTAACACTTGGCAGGTCATTATGATGTACGTGACCAACAGCAATTCTTTAACCATTTTTATTTATAGACAATGTAAGTCTTTCAGCATGATAACAAAGAGCAATGGTCACTGTTTACGTTCTTCCAGAAAGTTTATTCTCAAAAACATTTATTACATATGACTGTGAGAACATAGTCCATAAAACAAAAGCACCATGAAAGGAAAAGCTTTATATCTGTTTATTATACTAGTCTTTGTCTGTGAAGGTTCTCAGTCATCCAGGTCATGGTATATCCAAAAAGGTTCAAAAAAGGCAACTGGACTTGTAGAGTATTTTCAGAAGACGTTTCACCACTCATCCGAGTAGCTTCTTCAGTTCTGGTGGACTGGTGGGAAGTCTGAGGTTTAAATAGGAACTCCTCCTGAAAAACTTGCTTGTTATGCTAATAACCAGAAACTGGTGCAGCCAATTTCCCTTAACGACTGGGTACTTACCTGTAGTTGAGGGGGGGGGACTGTGTTGTCCCTGTCCTCTTGCCTATGAATGGTTCTCTAACGACTCTTGTCCGTCAGGGGCTCCAGTGTCAAGGTGTGAATGAGACTGAAACTTCTTGGGGACAGAAGTTAAAACTGTATTGTAAATAGATGGCAGATTAAATCTCAGTCCACCTCCTCTGTTTAGTGAAGGTTTTTCCAGTCTGACATAGATGGCTTCCTTTACTCCTCTTTCAAACCATCGGTCTTCCCTGGCTAAGATTTGGACGTTGTTATCTTCAAAGGAGTGTCCTTTGTCCTTCAGGTGTAGGTGGACCGCTGAATCGTTTCCTGATGAGCTGGCTCTCCTGTGCTGGTACATGCGTTTATGGATGGGTTGTTTGGTTTCCCCAATGTATAAATCTGTACACTCCTCACTGCACTGAACAGCATACACCACATTACTCTGTTTTTGCCTGGGTGTTTTGTCTTTTGGGTGGACCAGTCTTTGCCTAAGTGTGTTTCCTGGTTTGAAATAAACTGGAATACGGTGATTTCTGAAAATTCTCCTGAGTTTTTCGGACACTCCAGCCACGTAGGGGATGACGATGTTTTTCCTTTTGTTGTTATCCTCCTCTCTGTCCCGTTTAATGTGCAAAAGCACATTAAATGGGCACTTAAGACATGTGGATATCCCAACTGGGCCTTTGTAAAAGGCTCAAAAAGATACCCCAAAAGGGACAGAGAGGAGGATAACAACAAAAGGAAAAACATCGTCATCCCCTACGTGGCTGGAGTGTCCGAAAAACTCAGGAGAATTTTCAGAAATCACCGTATTCCAGTTTCTTAGTTCAGTCTCATTCACACCTTGACACTGGAGCCCCCGACGGACAAGAGTCGTTAGAGAACCATTCATAGGCAAGAGGACAGGGACAACACAGTCCCCCCCCTCAACTACAGGTAAGTACCCAGTCGTTAAGGGAAATTGGCTGCACCAGTTTCTGGTTATTAGCATAACAAGCAAGTTTTTCAGGAGGAGTTCCTATTTAAACCTCAGACTTCCCACCAGTCCACCAGAACTGAAGAAGCTACTCGGATGAGTGGTGAAACGTCTTCTGAAAAAACTCTACAAGTCCAGTTGCCTTTTTTGAACCTTTTTTGGATATACTAGTCTTTATGCTAATTTTAGTTGACCTCAGCTGATTAGCTTAGCTTAGCACAAATACTGGAATATTGTACAATAACCAAAGTTAGACTAGATTATGTGTATCTAGATTATGTGTATCTTTTGATCAGGTGAATTCAGAAAGAAGTTAAAAAGTACATGTAGTCAAGTTCACACAACAAGATGCCTCTAAAAAGTAAAATTAAGCACTACAAAAGACAAACACACAGTTTTCATGTCACAATTTAAAGTCAAACAGAAGGCTAACACTGTTTTATCTAAAGTCTTCACATGAACATTTTACTAAACAATATATTTAATTAAAATGTTGGAAAGAGGTTTTCTGAGCTGCTCTGAAGAAATGAAAGCACCAGGTTATAGCAACAACCTACATGTTAGAACATGAAAACTAAAAACCTTCTACTCCCTGCTCTGCTTGGTCTATTTTAAGGTATTTGAACTGTTACCAGATTAGGCTGAAAAATATATATATATATATTTCCAGATTCCTAGAACCTTGTACCAACCACCCTACCCAAACACATCAACACACTCAGACAATTTGTTGCATTTCCAGTTAAATAACAAAAAGAACCCAATCTGGCAATGCAGGCTATTTAGAACACTGCACTAAAACTGGTAAAAAAAATAAAATAACTCTCACTAGCATCTGCCAGTAACCAGCATGAACACACTACATAATGATTTTGACCAAAAGTAATTAGTAAGTCGTATGTGACGACCTATATTATTCTGCCCAAATGCCCAGGTTGGCCACACTAGCTATCTACACAATGTACTGCATTCAACAATGCAACATTCCCCATCTCATTAAATCTATGCGAAAATGCAAGATGCTTCAAAAAAATCAGTGCACTGCTGGGGTATTACAAGTGTAAATGCTTACATAAAACAGCTTCATGCTACAATACATGTTTATACATGATCTGATGCAAAAACTAGAATAGGCCAATATTTCAGGGTAAATGAGCTGATAGACTAGTTAGGTGTCATAGTGTTGTAGTACTCGAGACCGGTCTTGGTCTCGAGACCGGTCTCGAGACCGCATTTTCAAGGTCTTGGTCTTGTCTCGGAATCGACTGCATTTTTATTTGGTCTTGTCTCGGTCTCGGTCGAGCTGGACTCAGGATTTTTTGTCAAGACCAGTCGAGACCATGTGATTTTTGTAATGACGCGAGCAAAAAACGCGGCCAGCACGGGCTTGTCTGGAAGGGCCAACATGTCTGCGGTGTGGACGTATTCAATATATCTGAGAAAGACCCACGGATAGGGATTTGCAAAATGTGTAATGCTGACATTTCAAGAGGGGGTGCATCTGCAGAAGAATTTCTCCACGTCGGGTTTACTTTATCACCTGAATCCAAACATCCAGATCGCTATGCTGAATACGAGAGAGAGGCGACAGCGGCACAGAAAAGGAAAATCCCTCCGAGCACGCCCGCTCCAAAATTAGAACGCCAGTTATTTGAATTAAATTGCATTAAAGTTACACACGACCCACAACATGCAGTATAGGCTCTGTTCCTGAGCATAGGCTCAGGAACAGAAAAAAATAAAATAAAAAAATCCATTTGAGCATTTTCAAGAGCAGCGCAGGTGGCTCAGCTAGGTGTCCATATACAGTACGTAGAAGATGATAACTTCTTCTCCGCCATTACATTTTTCATCTTGCGCACCCCCTAGAGGCAGCGGTCACACCCCCACCACACTTTGGGAATCCCTGCCTTAGATGATCAGCCGTTATCTGTTGTAGGAGACGTGAGATTTCGTTTGCATAATAATTTCTTTCTGTGTTTTGTTTTTCGGTTTTTGGCCTTGGTTTCCTCATTTTCGGATTAATTTCGGTACATGCCTAATATAAAGCAATAACATAAAGATAATTAAAATTGTTCCACCAATGTATAGGCCTATGTGTGTGTATAACCATATGAAAAACTTGGTTATATCCAGGGCTCTCGAGTTAGCTTAGCTTGGAGATTTTCTTTTTGTTTGTTTTTTGACGGGGGCGAGGGTGAATTGTGTTTGAAGATTGGCCAGTTGGCCTTACCAACAGTTTGAAATAAATTTATTTTTCAATATGACAAATAGACTAATTCTTCTGTTTATTCAGTTCGGTCTCGGTCTTGGACTTGGTCTCGCCCCTCCTCGGTCTTGGTCTTGACTCGGTCTCGCCCCCTCAAAGTCTTGGTCTTGTCTTGGTCTCGGTATGCTCTGGTCTTGGTCTTGACTTGGTCTCGGGTTAGGTGGTCTAACCCTAACCCTAACCCTACAACACTAAGGTGTCAAACAGCAAATATGAAATATCTCATATGTAACAAATGGTTTCATAAGGTCCCTGTAGAATTAAACAAATATTGTTAGCTGCCAGTGAATCAGAGTTCACATGGTGACCTTATTAGTAATACACAATGTCGTTGCACTTATTTGTATGTCCTTGCTCTTTGTGTTCAAAGATTTGATTTAACTAAGAAGATCAACAGAAGCTTAAGAAATAACCACGGGGTCATAGTGGAAACAGCCGTTGAACGCGTTCTGTGGAAAATAACAAAATGGGTATTAAGCAACACAAGAGGAAATACTGGCATCATTTTCTAATACTAGAGACGGCTCTAGGTTTGATAATGGCCTCGCAACTATTGATCTAGACTGATAATTAAAGAGCTGTTAGTACCAGCATTGCGATAGCTGCCTGTTTTCCAAGTCTCTTTGTTGATACCAGTTTGTTGATGCAGACAGTTCAAAATAGATTTTAAGCTTTCAAATAGTGATAATATATGGATTTGCTGATTATATGCTATTGCTAATAACAACTTGCTCAATACCAAACTAAACAAGCGATCACCACACATAAAGATTATAAGTAAGAAGTGTTAAACTTGATGAAAATCCCGGAAATATGTTTTCTGAGCTGCTCAGATCAAATGAAAGCACCAGGTTATAAAAACCCCTACATGTTAAGACCATGAAAACTAACAAATACATTCTTCTTCCTGTTCTGTTTGTACGATTATCAGATATCTGAAGTGTATGAAAATATTTCCCAGAAACTTCTACCAAAGAAGATAAAACACACACAATATTTAAAAGTTCAAAACAAAAATAGTCTTCGCTAAGCTGCCAAGAGTCTGCCAGTAACCAGCATGAACATACTACATAGTGAAAAAATACAAAACCAAATGAGTAGTAAATGACTTTAAGATTTCATTATAGAATTATAAAGCTAAAAAATATTGTTGTTAGCTGCCAGGTAGTTATATCAACAACTGTTGGAGTTATTTAGGTGTATGTGGTTATCTGCCAGAAGATGGTTCTCATGTGAACACAATGAATGTTTAATTATGTCAGCTGACAAAATGAAGCAGAGGACTGAGTGTGAAGCTCAACAGCAGGAAACAGCAGTACATTAAAAGCTGTTTTGTAGGTGTGGAGACAGATCCGATTATCAGTGGATACTCTATAGAAGGACAGAGTACCAGCCGGCCAATCCAGATACACCCCCACCCGACTGGAGCGCCATCCAAGTGAAGAGACATCTACTTTCTCGTTGTTGTGTAAAACGTAATAACCGCTGTTGGAGCAAACCAGACACCAAGACTTGTCATTGTATCCCATCTTTAAATCACCAATCTCCCCTTTTATGTAAGTTCCTCTGGATGTTACCCCAATGCTTAACGGTCCAACCACTTCCACTTCCCAGTAGCAGCGCCCATGTAGCCCCTGTTCACAAAGCACCTGTTGGAAGTGATCAAACCTTTCTGTGTGATCAGGATTAGGCTGCTCGTCCGCCACCCAGGTCACCTTTCTGTTTTCTTCAGAGAGAAGCAGGTTCTTGTGTGCTGCATTGGGTTTCAAAGTGAGCTCACAGGCATCTAAAGGTAAGAAAATACTTTATTCAACAACAAGGTCAAATATCGGTTGCTACTTCCATCAGTTCCATATATAAAGAAACTTACATTTCTTGAAACTTGGTTTCATTCTGTGACTTCCGCTGTGGTCAATGCTATAAAGAATACTTCAGATTAGTATTCAGTATGCCACATGTTGATAAAAATGCAAATGGTCTGTACATTTATACCTTAGTGGTACTCTGAATAAGAGTGTTTGACATTCTATAACTTGCCCAAAGACACTTTGACCTTGGACAGTCCTGCAGTTGGTGGACAACTTGCTCTACCACTTGAGCCATAACCTTCTAACATGTGAACCAAATGTTTAGTTGGTTGATTGTGTTCATAGTTCTAGGATTAGCATTATAGTCCGATTTCCCCGTAGTGAATTTGTAGCAGTTATCCATCAACACTTCTTATTCAGTTCAGCAGTGACATCAGTAATGGCATATTGTATAATTACTTGAGTTTGCTGAGTTTGTATTGTGGGTTGTTTCTCAGCTCACAGAGCAGCTTTTCTCCAGCGTCGTCTGGATGGTTGTAGCTCAGGTCCAGTTCTATCAGATGAGAGGGGTTGGAGCGTAGAGCTGAAGCCAAATGACCACAGCCTGTCTCTGTGATCAGGCAGCCTGACAACCTGAGAAAAAATATTTGGTGCAGAAAATATGGTACAATTAAAATGATTGGCTTGTGTTAGTTCTGTGTAAACAGTGCAGTTGAGGAGCAAAAGATGGTTTTGAACAACTATGATAATAGAAGACTTCTGGTTCTGATTCTTTCACCATCCATCTGGCTGAAGAAGGATTAGACATAGTTTGTACTAGGGATATCCCAATCCAGTTTTTGTAATCTTGCATATCAGCCATCTGACTGACTTCATTTTCTAGAGTAAAGATCTTCCACACAGCAGACAAGTCACATGATTTTAGTTCGTCGTCTTCGATTTTTTTTTTTTTATGCTTGCCAACTGCCATTAAAACACAACAGAAGGAACCATTTTACACTGCAGGGACGTGGTTTTGATTTATAGCAGACCTAAAATAATTACTAAAGATGAGGTTTGGCTGAATCCTGATACCAATCCGAACATTTTTAAAAAGTACCTGGATCGACACAATACCACTCGCGACATCTCTAGTTTATACCATCAACATTGTCTATTCCCATACTTTGCTTGTCAATACCTCAGTGTTTCCAGTCTGCAGCAGTCATTTGACAGTCCATCACAAAGGGTCTTCACTCCTGAATCTTTCAGGTCGTTGTTGCTCAGGTCCAAATCTCTCAGAGCTGAATAGGAAAACTTGAGAGCAAGTGCCAGGTGCTCAACCCACTCTGCACTGACATTGCAGTCTGCTAGCCTAGGGATGAATGTTCAAATAAGACCATGGTAAAAAGTACTTTTACTCCATAGATTAATAAAATTAACTATGGATATCAGTAGATATGAAAAGAAACAACCCTGTTCTTTTTGGTTGTATATCCAATCATTATTTAACTTGTCAGTGTCAGAAAAAAACAAGAGCTTGTAGGATTGGCAAATCACAATTGGGTTTCCCTCACTGTCCGTTTGGTTGTCATTTACATCTGATATTTTACAAGTGAACTTACACAGCTTTTCTGCTGCTCCTTACAGCTGGTATCAGCCTCCTTCTGCCCTCCTCTGATGTGTTGTAACTCTTTAGGTCCAACAGATCAAGATCATTCTTTGATACCTGCAACATGTAGGCCAGTGCAGAGCAGTGAAGGGGAGTTAACTCTGCCTTTGAATGTTCTGATAGTTTGAGATATTCCTGAATCTCATCTTTGACTTTGTGGTCTCTCATCTCGACCATGGTCTGGAACAGGATCATACAACTGGCTGGAGAGACGGCCTTCCTCCGGATGGATTTGAGGTAAGTCAACATTTTCTTGTCGGTATCTTGGCTTTGGTCCGGTGGCATCAGCAGTCCCTGAAGGACTCTTCGGTTGGGTTCAACCATGAGGCCAAGAAGGAATCTCAGGAAGAAGTCCAGATGTCCATTCTTCTTCTCCAACACTTTGTTAACTGCCATCTTTAGAAGATCAAGTAAAGTGTGTTCTTTGTCTTCCAGACTCAAGAAGTTGCCCAGTCCTGCAGTATTATTGGTTGTAAGACAGTCGTAGACGTAGAGAGCTGCAAAAAACTCCTGTATGGTCAGATGCGCAAAGAAGAAGACCTTTTTTTGGGAAAAGACGTCTTCCTCCCTAAGAACTGTGGTGCAAAATCCAGAGTAAATAGACGCTTCTTTTACGTCAATGCCACATTCTTCCAGGTCTTCCTCATAGAAGATGAGTTTGTTCTCCTGAAGCTGAACAAAGGAAAGCTTGCCGAGTTTCAGAAGAAATTCTTTGTGTGTCTTCAGAAGCTCTTTTTTGTTCTCCCCAGTCTTTTTGTCGTATTTTCTGCTCCTACGTTTTGTCTGGGCAAACAGGAAATGCGCCATCATCTCTGTAAGAGTTTGAGGAATTTCAGCGTTTGCGTCCTCCTCAAAGACCTCCTTAAATAAGACGGCAGAAATCCAGCAGAAGATTGGGATCTGGCACATGTTGTCAAGAGACTGAGAAGACTGAATGTGTGATGTTATCCTTTCAGCAAGACCCGAATTATCATTAAATCTTCTCTTGAAATATTCCACCTTTTGTGGGTCACTGAACCCTCTTATCTCTGTTACCATGTCCACATACTCTGCAGGGATCTGATTGGCTGCTGCTGGACGGGAAGTTATCCAGAGGTTTGCATCAGGAAGCAGGTTTCCCTGGATGAGGTTTGCAAGGAGGTTACTCACAGATGTTACTTCCCTGACAGACGTTATCACCTTATTGCCCTCGAAGTCCAGACTAAGTCTACTTTCATCCAGACCATCTAGGATGACTATAATCTTGGTGCTGATGTAATCCTCTGAGCCTTTCAGATTATGGAGTGCAGGGTGAAAATCAGCCAGGAGCTTGTGTAGACTTTTCTCACCTGTGACCAAATTCAGCTCTCGGAAAGCAAGACTGAAAACAAAATCCACATTCTGGTTTGCTTCCTCCTCGGCCCAGCTAAGAATGAATTTCCGCACAGCAAATGATTTTCCAATCCCTGCGACGCCCTTCGTCAGGACTGTTCTGTGGGGGTTCTCTTGCCCAGGCAGACGTCTGAAGATGTCACAGACATTGACTGAGTAGTCATGCGATGACTGCCTTTTCAGTTTACTTTTAAGGTGTCTGAACTCATGTTCTTCATGTGGCACTTCACGCTCTGTGGTGGTGATGTAGAGTGTTGTGTAGATGCTCTGCAGTGGGATTTCTTGGTCACCATTACCTTCAGATGTCAAAGTAAACTTCTTTTTCATTGATTTTTTAAGTTTCTTTGTGTTCCCAACAAGGATCTTTCCTGTAACCAAATGCAACATTTTACTTCAGGTTTGTAGATGGCAGGGCCTACATTTAAAAAAAGACACAGCTTTGACTTAGTTGTATTAAGTATGAGTTCTTCAAGGTCATGTTATATCCAAAACAGAAGCTGAAACTGAGTTTCTGATGAGCAACACCCACAGATGTTCCCATTTAAACGCCAACTCCACCCCAGTCTTTTAGAACAAAGATGCTACTTGAGCATGACATAATGTATTCAAGAAACTCAGCTGCCCTTGTTTCAGCTTGTTTATTGGATTTAAATGTATGACATCCTGAGTTTAATACCATCTGGAATCTTCCAACTTTTTATATCATTATGCAGTGTCAAGAGCACCGACCACACAGCAAAAAGGGGGATTTCATTATCCTTAGCATTAATATCCAACTCATTGATGCAAAACAGCCAAAAAGAAGTAACAACTTCCTCCAAGCTTGGGTTGTTTGTGACTGTCAAGCAGCACTACTTCTACTGGACATTGTCACAGATTTGCTTGTTAAGCTCAACAAGAACAATCGTAGATGTGAAACTTATTGCGTCAGTCATAGGGGAATTATTTGATTATTATTTTTCCATTTGAAATGCTTATGTGGCTCATCTTTTAGAAGTAGTTGATTAGTAGTGATTGAATGAATAGAGACATTGTACTAGATGTCATCAAACCTACCTGTGTCTTTGTCCATGATATTGTGTAATTTATCGCCACACTCAGGGCAGGGGCCGTCTGTAGCTGAATCCTGACCTGACCACACACACTGTTTGCATGACCAGTGTCCACATAGGAAAAGAACTGGGTCCTTCAAAACCTCCTTACACACACAGCAGCTGCTTAACTCCTCCGTCTGGTGGCTGTACAAAAAACAAAGGCACACACTTCTGTTGGGGCCAAGACCAAAACATTTCTTTTTTTTTTTGTTTTGTTTATATGTCTTGGAAGACAATCTGGTAACAAAATACTATTGACTCCCAATACAGGAGGCAATGTACACACAATTCAACCTTTGGCCATTTTATTTAGCCTGCACATCATCAAATCCATTGTGTACATTATAGAATCTCTCTCTATATATATATATATTGATATTTCCTGGATATGGCTGTTGTGCAGACATGTTACATATTACATATAGTGTTTGTATTTGTTATCAGCAGTACCACCATTAGCCCACTGCATGTTTTCTCTGTTAGTTGAGGTAAGCTTGTATTATGTATTCTGTTCCGTTCTATTAGTTACACATTAAATAAAATTAAATTGGTAACAAACAAGTTACTATTAAAATACACAGATAGTTGCTATTATAGGTTTAAATCCAGATCATTTAGATGTTTTTTTCAAGCACATGCATAAAATCCGTTTAAAAGTACCCTCTGTCATCTCCAAAGTTTTTTGGCAAGCCCATCGATCGATCACTCTTCAAGGAGACACAGCTGGGCGGCTTAGACTCTTCAGCTTCATTTATCTGTGAACTATAAAAGGAGACATTCATTTCTTTAATCATTAATTTATTTGGAGATATGTCACATACAAATAGGGTGACCAGATCCCAATTCACCAGATGTGGGACAAAGGCTACGTTTGTGTGGGACAATGTGGGACAATGTGGGACAATGTGAGATACCAGTGCATCAAGGTACCCTAAAAGAACTAAAAGAAAAAATAAACATTTCTATTCTGCCCCTTTGCTTATAACATCACTATGCTTTGCCATCTGATTGATTCAGTAGCACATAACAGCCTGCAAATAAAAACTTAAATATATTCATTCATTCATCTTCTATACCCGTGTAGTCCTGTTAAGGGTCACGGAGGTGTGCTGGAGCCTATCCCAGCTGTCATCGGGCGAGAGGCAGGGGTACACCCTGGACAGGTCGCCAGTCCGTCGCAGGGCTAACACAGAGAGACAGACAACCATTCACACTCATACGCACACCTACGGCCAATTTAGAATCACCAGTTAACCTGCTGAGCATGTCTTTGGATGGTGGGAGGAAGCTGGAGTACCCGGAGAGAACCCATGCAGACACAGGGAGAACATGCAAACTCCACACAGAAAGGCCAGCCGGCCCATGGATTCGAACCGGTGACCTTCTCGCTGTGAGGCATCAGTGATAACCACCTTTCCACTGTGCCGCCAAAATATTTTATAATATATTTTATAAATATATATATATATATATATATATATATAAACTTATTTAAATGCAACTTTCCCAAGTTCCCAAGTTGAGCAGCACGTTTGTCTCGCATTGTCTGTGTCACGTCGTATTGAAACGGAAAAATGACTCAAGCAAGCTTCACAGCAAACTTTACCAGACTCGCCTTGCACTGGTTTCACCCAGGGATAGATCGTTTCCTAGTCTTTATCATAGCTGCATTTCCTCTTCTTAGCCGGGTTGTGCTTCCCTCCATGTCTCGCGCTGCATGCCGTTCTGATCTGATTTGCATTGTTTGTTGTTGGTGGGCGTGCCCTTAACCTGCGTCCGCGTCCCAGTTTGATTGACATGATCAAACAGCCCGCCCCGACCCCTGATGACAGCCCTCACTGCTTTCTCCAAACAGCTATTTGATAAATGCCAGATTATAAAACACGCATTTCAAAACTGGAGTCTGACTGTCAATAATGCGGGACAACGTCTCAATTTGCGGGACGTGTGAAAAGTAATGAAAATGCGTGACTGTCCCGCACAAAGCGGGACATCTGGTCACCCTACATACAAACCTAATTGTGCACACACTTTCAACACAGTGGAAACCATTGCACAACTGCAGCTGCACAAGAAACTGTTGTGCAAGTGCAAAAACATTGAGAAACATAACCACGGATGTAATGGGGGTGGGGGGACACAGAAACAGAGACTAGTCAAGCACTAGGACCAAGCGGAAAATGGCCGCTCAAGCTGAAGCCTGTTTCCCTTAGTTTAGCCCCGCCCACAAGGTCCTCCATTGGCTCTGCCGTTTCTTGTGTGATTGGCCACAAGCTGTCACTCCACCTTGATTGCACACCTGTCTGCTAGTCTGCGGTCAGGAGTCCTTGATAACCTGCTACTGTAAATTGTTCCTTTGTTCTGCCTGGGGTCACGTCAGCTAGAAGGATTGTAATATCAGAGGTTTCATTTACATTAACGTTTGAATCGGTGTCCATGTGCGTATGTGCGTGCGGGTGTGTATGTGTATGTGTGTTTGGTAATTAGGCGCAGCCAGGATGTCTAAAAAAATAAACCCATCCTGCAACACCTTCACTGGCTCCAATAAAGCAGCATATCCACTTCAAGATCCTCCTCATCATTTACAAAGCGCTCAATAATCTTGTAAAGTGTATTAGTTTTATTGAAAGTGCTGATGAATAAAATGTACTATTATTATTGTTATTATTAAAGGGAAAAATACAAGATATACAAATGTGATTTTATACATCCAAACTCATGATAATTGTGAAACTACGTTTTTTCCTCTATAACCACTGATCATGTCATGCATCAATATATTTTTGTCAGGTGAGGGATAGTAGAGGTGCAGAAGGAGAAAACGCTGGAGGAGGGAGAGTAGGAGAGCAACTGAAAGATTAATTTTATTAAAAATATGTTGTGTCCCCCCACCTCTGAAATCAAAATTTCGTCCTTGGCTCCAACACATTTACTTCATACAACACACTTCAAATACAGTATACACTACTGTATTTGGACGATATTAAGAATATTAACATTCCAGTTTCCTGTTTTAATGTGCAGAATTCTCATTTGACAGCTTTATTGTTACTGATAATAAACAATCAGGTAAATATTACCTGACTGATGGCTCACAGAGCTCAACGGACTTGTTGCTCATGGTTGACCACTTCCTCTTCTTCTTCTCAGACATGTCTGCAGCTGTAGAAGAAAAATAAAATAAAAACTATAAACTCTGAAATTTTTCATCAGCTTTTAAGTAATTCCTAAAAAAAATTATTTTATTATTTATTGAATGAAGTTTCTGACACAGAGTTGTTTTGATTGGAAGTACAACAACATGATGAGCACATGCTCTGAGCAGTTCTTAAAAGTACAGTTTTAGGAGACATTTCCCAACAAGTCAGGCTAATAACGCCATCTGTTTCCTGAGTTGTTGTTTTTTTCAGAATCCACATAACAAATATGATAAATTAACACATTTTGTAATTGCATAAAAATGCTTCTTATTTAATCCAAGTTGAAGGTTTTTGATGTTTCTACTATCCCACATCCTCTTTCAGGATCAACTTTGAAGCTGTTTCCGTTGAAGAATAGGCACAAGTTTCTGAGTTTCGAAAAGCACAGGAACAAAGACTGATCCAGCATCTTCTATTTTTACAAAATGAGAAGTGAAATTGAGGAACTATTACCTATAAATCAATTTTTAACGGATAGCTGTCACCCGCAAATCATTTAAAATGTTCAGGAACCTTCCACCGTTACTATAAATCTTTCAGTCAGCACACAGACGGTGCAAAAATATATTCAAGGTTAAACACGATTAAAAGAAGCAGATTTGGGGGGGTCACGTGATGCACCGAGGAGGATAGACGCTTCGTTGTCGGTCTCCTCACTGGATTTAATTTAAACAATATTTCTCAGGTTACCCGTTGCTAAATTGTGGTGAATTATCACTAAATCAATACAGAGACAGTGAATATGTCACTAGACAACTTTTTTACCATGCCCAAAAAGAGAGAGACTCGGAAAAAGAACAAGTCGACTGCTAGCGAACCGCTAGCTAACCCAGACGACGACACAGAGCCAGAGCTAGCTAACGACGAGGAGCTAGACTGTGCCGAGCCAAGAAAGGAGCTCTCCAACCCCGCTAACGATGACGTGGTGGTACGGCAGGTGACGCGTAATATTAAGGAGATGTTGGACTCTACACTCGCTAATATCCTGAAACCAGTCACAGAGATGTCAGAAAAGCTAGACAAAATAGTAGACAGACTGGCGGCGGTGGAACAACGAGTCTCCGACTTGGAGGATAATGCAGCGGCTAATACACCACGTCTCGAAGCGGTGGAGTCAGCGTTGGAAAAAGCGATGGGAAAACTTGAGAATTATGAAAACCAGAGTCGACGACAAAATGTCAGAATTATAGGACTGAAAGAAGGCACTGAAGGTAAGGATCCACCCGTGTTTTTTGAGAAATGGATTCCAGAGGTCTTGAACATGGACATGGAAGGGAAGCGGCTGAAAATAGAGCGGGCTCACCGTGTTGGACCTCCGGCGGGATCCGCCGGCAGACCGGGCCCTCGCGCTGTCCTGGTGAGGCTTCACGACTACACGGACAGACAGCGGATCTTACGAGCGGCAAGAAGCAAGGGCAGAGTTTCCACGGATGGTCAAGTAGTGTCTTTTTACCAGGACTTTTCTGCGGAGATTGTAAAGCGGAGACAACAGTCTGCAGACGCGCGCAGAAGGCTCCGGGAAGCGGGGATCAAATACGCGTTTGCGTATCCAGCTGTAATTAAGATTCTCCCTCCAAATGGAAAACCGATCTCCCTTCCCACAATGAAAGAAATCAACGACTACGTGAAGACACTCTCGGCCCAGTGACTCTATCAATCCACCTGTAATCAGGGAAGTATATCACCTGCCTCTTCTTTACAAATGAATAGAGAACGACTCGTATGATGGGCAGTGAGTACTATATGATACTAAGATAATTTCTGTTCATCTTAATTTAACACACATGTACATGTGTATTTCTCAGTTTACTTGAGTTGCTATGTATCACTGTTAATTACACAGTCGTTGACATGCTGGTAGTATGGTTAACGCATAATCCAGATTGAGAGACCGGACATACTCTTCTTTTCTTTTTTTATTCTTCTCACACGCGTGTCATTTGCTCCCTCAGCTGAGCTGTACTAGTATAGCTAGAGTATGACAAGGTTTATGTTTTTTGTTTTCCTTGGCTCTGTTTTAGCCATGGTAGGTAGATATTATCCAAGCTTCAGTTTGTTTTTGCTTGGATCGTTCTGGTGTTTTTTGTTTCAGGCCCAGACAGGATTTCAGATTAAAGGCATATCCAAAGTATCTTACAAAGTACGCGTAACTATGCAGCATCATATAAGGTTACTTTATTATGAATATTAAGTTTTGTACCTGGAACATCAAGGGCTCCAATAATGTGGTTAAAAGGAAAGCTGTTTTAAACCATCTTAAAAAGGAAAATGTCCAGGTTGCGTTTCTCCAAGAAACTCATTTGAATGAGGAGGAGCACAAAAAATATCTCAGGGAGTGGGTCGGACAGGTATATTTTACATCTTATTCTACAAACAAGAGGGGTGCAATTATATTAGTCCATCGATTGTTGCCATTTATAGCTAAAGATAGTTACAAAGATACAGATGGAAGGATAGTTCTAGTAAAAGGAGAGATATATGGAGAATCAGTATTGTTAGGAAATGTTTATGCCCCTAATGTCTATGACGAGGAGTTCTTTGGCTTCCTACTCAGCAAAATTGCTGAAATGGACTGTACAAATATGATAATTGGAGGTGACTTTAACTGTTATCTCTCTCCCTCCTTAGATAAAGACCCCCCTCATAAAGATCAGTCAAAATCTGGCAGAGCACTACAAAATTTCCTTGAGATACTGAACTTGTTAGATGGTTGGAGATACATGAACCCTAATAACAAAAATTACACATTTTATTCTCCACCTCACTTGTCATTCTCCCGAATTGATTATATATTTATATCTGAACACCTAGCCCATTTAGTAGAACAGTCTAACATTGGATCCATTGCCCTCTCAGATCATGCTCCTGTCACTCTGGAAATGCAACCTCTTAGGCCCGCAGAGCGATCGTTCTCTTGGAAAATTAATGCATCACTGTTTCATGATGATAACTTTATCAAGTTTTTGGAAACACAGACAGACCTCTATTTAGAAGTAAATGATTGCAATGACTCTGATCCAAGACTGGTGTGGGAAGCGTATAAAGCCTACATGCGAGGCATGATTATATTATACTCTAGCAAGAAGAAAAAAGAACGCACTCAGGAACAATCACGAATTGAAAATAAAATAAAAAAATTAGAGGAAGATTTTCGCAGATCCAAATCGGATGGGGTACTTAAAGAGTTAAAAGAAACGAGACTACGGCTGACTAATTTATTAACAAAGAAGGCTGAGTCTGATATTCTGTTTGCTAGACAAAGAATGTTTGAATTTGGAAATAAGCCCAATAAGTTTTTAGCCCGTCTTGCAAGAAACTCTCCCCAAAAAGCATTTATTACTGCAATATCTGATGAGGACCAAATTCGTCAAACAAATAATAAAAAGATTAATGAATGTTTTCAAAAATTTTATGAAACGTTGTATACCTCAGAACTGGACAATGATACACTTACCAATAGTAATTTTTTAGATGGCTTACAGATGCCTCAGCTAACAGATGAACGAGCTAAACTACTGGAAGGACCTGTTACAATAACAGAAATTGACAAAGCAATCTCCACACTACAGTCGGATAAAAGTCCAGGGGCTGATGGATTCTGTGCTCAGTTTTATAAAAAGATGAAAAACAAAATTAACAAACTACTACAACGTGTGTTCAACAAATCCTTTGAAGAGGGTGAACTCCCAAAAACTATGTATTTAGCTCATATTATAGTTATCCCCAAAAAAGGGAAGGATCCAGAACTATGTACCTCTTATCGCCCCATTAGCCTACTTGGCGTGGATGTTAAAATACTTTCAAAAATTGTGGCTAATCGACTAGGAAAAGTGGTGACTGATATAGTCAATGCAGACCAAACTGGGTTTATGGGAGGACGTACTTCATCAAACAACACAAGACGCTTAATTAACATTATTCATTATCTTAACTTTCATCAAACTCCAAGTGCTATAGTAACGATGGATGCAGAAAAAGCCTTTGATCGTATTGAGCGAAAATACATGTTTGAAGTGTTGGGAAGATTTGGCTTTAAATCAGATTTTGTTCGATGGGTACAGCTTTTATATAAAAATCCCTATGCCTCAGTTTTAACAAATGGTCTAATTTCTACCCAGTTCCAGCTTAACAGAGGCACAGCTCAGGGGTCACCATTATCACCTCTGTTGTTTTCTTTAGCTATAGAGCCATTAGCAATTGCTGTCCGACAAACCTCCAATATTAAAGGAACTGTGATAGGAACAACACAACACAAAATTTTGCTGTATGCAGATGATATCCTCCTGACATTAACAGACCCACAAAATTCAATACCTGCGCTAATCAATTGTGTCATAGAGTTTGGTCAAATTTCTGGATACAAGGTTAATTTTACAAAATCTGAAATAATGCCTATCGGTTTTTCATATGAGTGTGAACCTGATTTCGTAAAACCTTTCCGCTGGGCACCAGATGGATTCATATACCTGGGGGTTAAGATAACACCTAAAATTAGTCAACTTTATGCTGAAAATGTTAACCCTATGGTAAAACACATTAAAGACAAGATGTCGAGCTGGAAAAGGCTTCCTGTGACCTTCCTTGGCAGAGTCAATCTTATCAAGATGGTAATTCTCCCCAAAATTGTTTACCCGTTATCAATGCTCTTCATATCTTTGAAGAGAAACAACATTAAAGATATAAATAAAGCTCTCTCTGACTTTATATGGGCTGGCAGAAAGCCTAAAATTAAGTTGGATATTTTACAGTTGCCAAAAGAGCAAGGTGGATGGGGACTCCCCAACATTACAAAGTATACAACCTCAATGCAAGCCAGAATTATCTCAATATGGGCGACTGCTAATCCGAAGCCGCCATGGTTTGAAATTGAAGCAACCTTCTCCAAACCGTACTCTCCTGTCAACTTACTTGATAAACGCAGGAGTGAATTACCAATTATGGCGAAAGACAATTTTTTAATCACTAATGTGTGTAGTACGTGGAATCTGTTACGGAAATTATTTGGGACTAAAAATAAATTGAGTTGCTTAACAACATTGACTGGCAATCCTGAATTGACCAGTGGGGGTGCTGGATCCAACTTTCAGAACTGGAATGAAGCAGGAATTTACCATATTCATGACCTTTGGGATAGGGGAAAATTTAAAACATTTGAATCGTTACAGACTACATACAAACTACAAACAAAAGAATTTTACAAATACCTCCAGGTCAGACATTACGTGCACACTAAAATGGATACTCTTAATCCTCCAGATGACTTTAATTTATTAGAGACAACTCTGTTAGATTGTCAGAAAAAAGGTCACTTTGTCTCCAAATTTTATTCTAGATTGCAAAGGTTGCAAACAGACAGACTATCATTCCTACGGAAATTATGGGAGACCCAGTTGGAAACAACAATAAACATTGAAATATGGGAGGAAATTCTACTTTTACCCTCAAAAATATCCATATGCAACAGATTCAGAGAAATGCAATATAATGTTCTACACAATGTGTTTATATCTCCATACATGTATAGTAAATATACAGCAGGGGCCTCCCCAAACTGCCCAAAATGCAAGACTATGTTAGGGACAAGATTTCACTGCCTCTGGGAATGTGAGAAAATTCAACGGTTCTGGCAATCTGTATGTGATGAGATTAATGTGATAATTAAGCGGCAACTACAGCCTAATCCAATGCTGTGTCTGTTGGGTTATGTCCCTGAATCCCTAAGATCACATAAGAACACTATACACTTCCTGCTTATGTTGGGCCGAAAGGCCGTTATGAACAAATGGGTAGGAGATGAATCTCCATCAATACATATGTGGAAGTCTTTGATTTCCGACTATATCTCTTTGGAAAGACTAAGATTTTGGATAAAAGGTCAGAATGACGTGTTTACGGCAAAGTTTGATGAAGTGTTGGAGTACCTGGAAACCTAGACTGTCATTTCTGCTGTAAATGTATTTTGGATCTGCTGCATATTATAAATTGTGTATACTGTACTGGACTGCCTTAATGTTTGAAAATGTTCAATAAAAAGAATGTTCAAAAAAAAAAAAAAAAAAAAAAAAAAGAAGCAGATTTAGGGTGTGTTGAAGTGGGGGCACAAACAGGACAGGTGTACCGGGGCGCAAAGCACGAGGTGGCCCAGGCTTTTGTAAAGATTTGATTTTTTTCTTTTATCTAAATATGTCAATTGTGAAGAACTACGTAACTGATATTAACAGTTTGATAATAAGGCGGCTTTCATCACATTAGGACTGTTTGAGAATACCTGCACCACCCTTGCAAAAATGCAATATGGTTCATTCCACCTGGAAGGACTCACGAAATGTAACTAAGCAACGCACTTACATACAGCGCTCTGAGGTCTGAGCTGCTGCAGCATGTCACTATCAAAGAGCAAGTCAGGCTACCAGAAGAGAAAGGAGAGAAAAGAGAAAGAAATAAGGCAAAAAGTAATCAACCAGATGCTAACCAAGTTTTTTTTCAAGAAAAGTTTTGTTCTGCCCCCTTAATGTGATCTGTCTTGTGCTGCTGGTATGAAATGTTTTCTCTTGGGGAAACCTTGATTACACAGTAGCAGGGGATGGCCGGGCTTGATGTGTCAAGACCTGTCTGGTCTCACATGGTATGAGACTATACTCCATTACCTGGACGACTAGAGGTTAGGGAAGGGGACTAACAGACCAACCCCAAAACAATCCCGAACCCAGAAATGGGGGAAGGTTGGGTTTGGGGCCAGCAACCCCAACTCCTAAAACATACATATGCTACAGAAACACTGGACAAAGAAAGACAGACTCCCATCCTGATAGAGGAAGGTTCTTCTCTAAGAAGAAGTATGACACCGGGTGATGAAAGCCGAACGAGGTGGATTCAGTCTGGACAACGTAGACTGAGAACAGAAGAGCTCTTACTGTATTCAGGAAATGAAGAAGACAAAGCCTCGCAGACAGAAGGTTTAGGTCTGCTGCTTAATGTTATAGCACATGGTGAAAAATGAAATACCATGGTTTACGCACACTTCTTTGAACACTGACAATCCATTAAACAAACACATCCAAGTTCACAAAAATCAACCATAGCCATAGTGAAGTGTCCTCATTTTTGGTGTTTGGTGTCACCCTAAATGCAGAAGCAGCATGCTCATTTTGAAACATGCTTAGCTCTATTATTATTGATGCTGATAATTTAATATACAAGTTCATAATTCAACTAATGTCTATTTCAGAAACAGTGGCAGAAAGTGGACCATCATCCTCTACTGCAGAATTGAGTGGAGCTTAGTCTAATAATAATAATAATAATAATACATTTAATTTATAAGCGCCTTTCAAGACACACAAGGACACTTTACAAAACACAAGGACACAAAACAAGACAGAATAGAAAAAAATAAATAAAAAATGGAACAGTGCAGTCACGGGGAATAAGCTTTCTGGAACAGGTGGGTTTTGAGTCTGGATTTGAAGAGAGGGAAAGAGTCGATGTTTCGGATGTCTGGTGGGAGTGAGTTCCAGAGTTGGGGACTGAGGCGGGCCGAGGGCACAGAGAGGTGGATAGAGGAGGAGGATCTGAGGGAGCAGGAGGGGGTGACAATGTGGAGGAGATCCGAGAGATAAGGAGGGGCAAGGTTATGTATGGCCTTGAACGTGTGGGAAGAATCTTGAAGTCAATCCTGAATTTGACTGGGAGCCAGTGGAGATGCTGCAGTACGGGGGTAATGTGGTGAAACGAAGGGGTTTTGGTGATGATGCGAGCAGCTGAATTCTGGACCATTTGAAGCTTATGGAGGGATTTGTGGGGGAGGTCGAAGAGGAGAGAGTTACAGTAGTCAAGGCGGGAGGTGACAAGGCTGTGAACAAGGATGGAAGTGGTGTGGGGGCTGAGAGAGGGGTGGAGATGATTTATATTGCGTAGGTGGAAATATGTAGCCTGGTTGTCACCATCCTACGTTTCCGCCCGAAATTTGATTTCGGTCTGCCACGGAGTCTGGCCAAACTGCCCTTCTACGGTTCGCGTGTAACCGCGCGGTCCACGCCAATCAGCAAACAGTTGAGTGATGACGCGAAACTCGCATGCCGAGTTGCTTGTAGTCCAGCCAGCAAAGCTTGTAGTTCAACAGAATAGCAACAATGGCGACGGAGGAAGAGATGCTAGAAGCCATCCGCGAAGTTGTCTCAACTCTCGAGAGCATCACGGAATTAAAACCAGAACAAGAGGCTTGTCTAGTCAATTTTATAAATGGCAAGGACGTCGTAGCTCTCCTTCCAACTGGCTTTGGGAAAAGTTTGATTTATTTAACTGGAAGCGGAAGTGGTAAGCGTAAGAGCCTGAACTCCGGCGCACAATATACGTCATTACCAAACGTTGCTGATTGGTTAAGGGAACTCCAATGATTTTAAACCTCAAAATAAGCATCTGCCCATTACGGAGACAGATTCCTATTAGACAGACTAACGTGCAGACCGAAATCAAATTTCGGGCGGAAACGTAGGATGGTGACGACCAGGCTAGGAAATATGCAGACCGGGTAATGTTATTGATGTGAGACTGAAATGAGAGTGAGCTGTCGAGGATGACACCTAGACTCTTAACCTGGGGGGAGGGGGAGACTAAGGAACTGTCGATTGTGAGTGAAAAATTGTCAGCTTTGGAAAGTGTGGATTTGGTGCCCATGAGGAGGAGTTCTGTTTTATCACTGTTTAGTTTTAGGAAGTTTGAGGTGAACCAGGATTTTATTTCAGATAAACAGCTGATGAGGGAGGAGGGAGGGAGGGAGGAAGTTGGTTTGGTGGATAGGTAGAGCTGGGTGTCATCCTCGAAGCAGTGGAAGTGAATATTGAATTTGCAGAAGATATTACCAAGGGGCAGGAGGTAGGTGATGAAGAGGAGGGGCCCCAGGACAGAGCCCTGGGGCACACCTGAAGTAACGGGAGAGGGCTGGGATCTGAAGGACTTGAGTTGGATGAACTGGGTGCGGCCTGAGAGATATGAGTGAAACCAGTCTAGGGGGGTGTGAGAGATGCCAATGGAGGATGATCTGCTGAGGAGGATAGTGTGAGAGATGGTGTCGAAGGCTGCAGTCAGATCAAGGAGGATGAGAATGGTGAGTAAACCAGAATCAGCTGCCATGAGGAGGTCATTAGTGATCTTTAGTAGAGCAGTTTCTGTGCCGTGGCAGGGGCAGAAACCAGACTAGAATTGTTCATACAGGTGGTTGTGAGATAGGTGGGAGTGGAGTTGAGTAGCAACAGTTTTTTCAAGGATTTTGGAGATGAAAGGTAGGTTGGAGATGGGGCGGAGGTTATTGTAGTCATTAGGATCTGAACCAGGTTTTTTCAGTATATAGGGGTGACAGCAGCAACTTTGAAGAGTGGAGGATCAATTCCAGTGGTAAGTGAGGAGTGGATGATGGCAGTAATGAGGGGGTGCAGAGAGGAGAGGCAGGATTTGACCAGAGTTGTGGGGAGGGGATCTAGTTGACACGTGGAGGGCTTGGATTTCTGGATGAGGTCTGTGATTTCTGAAGTGGACGGGAGTTTGAAGCTGGAGAATAGCTGACAATGGGGGAAAAGTTCAGTTCTACACAGTTATCTTAAGTAAAAGTTTCCTAGAATAATCTGTAGAGTGGGAATGTGTTGCTCCTTATAATTGTTTCTTTTGGATGAATGCAGAGGTCTGTTATAACATCACTTCACAGCACAGTTATGGCATTTGTGGCATTAAGGAAACCTCTTTGTAGTACCTCATAAAATAAAACCTGAGTGACTGGTGAGTGAAATCTTGTGTGGTTGTATATGATATTATTGAAAGCAAAAGGACTCTTCTGTACCCTACAGGTAACTATCCATTACTATCTCTGCAGTAACGTATAAATATATATATATATCCCTGTAACTCCTGCTTACATGTAGCCTGTCTACACTTTATCCACTTCATTCACTCTATGGAATAAATCTTTTATTGCATAGATTTTGTTTATATTGTGTATTGTTCTATTTTTTGTTTCTTTAAAAGTATCTTTACCACGTTTACCACGTCATGCTGCTCACGTGCTCCTTTAAATTGGTAAGCCAGTCAGTGGCAGGGCAGTGTTCAGTGTTGGGCGGGTGTTGTTTACACACAGATGCTCACATAGCAATATCACACAAGCAATCAGAGATAGACTGCAGCAATGGCAAGTTCGCATAGCATTTAGAGCTAAAGTTGCCGTTTTCAAGGTGGAAGTATAAGCACTACTTTAACCTCATTGAGGTAAAAGGCAAGAACGTACACGTGAAGTGTACATACGCTCAGAAAAAAATTCTAATTCTTAGACGTATTTTAACTTTTTTTTTTTTTTTAAGTAATGCAATAGTTACTTTCCCTGGTAACTAGTTAATTTTATAGCGGAGTAATTCAGTTACTAACTCAGTTACTTTTTGGGAGAAGTAACTAATAACTATAACTAATTACTTTTTAAAAGTAACGTGCCCAACACTGTTGAAAGCATAATGTTCTGTACCCTACAGTTTTTTATTCACCTTTCTTCTGTCATTTATTATTTATTATCCATTACTACCTCTGCAGTAACATATAATATATATATATATATATATATATATATATATCCCTGTAACTCCTGTTTACGCGTAGCCTGTCAACACTTTACCCACTTTATTCACTCTGTGGAATAAAGTTGGAATGAATCTCTTATTTTGTTTATATTGTGTATTGTTCTAATTTTTCTTTCTTTAAAAGTATCTTGTTTTCCACATCATGCTGCTCATGTGTTCCTCTGAATTGGTCCCCGGGCACAAAGTCTGAATGTGATCATTTTAATATAACCTGGATACAGTTACCTTAACTGAATTTAATAGACTGTAGAGACTATAGTTGATGGCAGAGCTGTTGACAGGATTTCAGAAATTAAACAAATTTTTAAAGACATGGAAATTCAAGATCATAACCTCAGAGTCCTCACTGACCGTTGGCCTTCATTGTCACTGTAGATAAATGGTTTCCGTAACACGTGGCTTATCACCAACTGCCAGTCAATAATGTTCATTTTGTTGAAGAAATGTAAAAATACTCTTCTACATAGCAAATATTACTTGCACAAAAATGCTTCTAATTTAATCCAAGTTGTTTTTTGATGCTTCTACAATCACACATGCTCTTTTAGGATCAACTTTCAAACTGTTTCCAATGTAGTTAATTCTTTATATTGAAGAATAGCAATACATTTTCTTCCACCTTCTATTGTTACACCTGCAAATCATTTAAAATGTCCAGGAACTTTCCACTGTTACTATAAATCTTTCAGTCAGCACACAAACAGTGCAAAAATATATTCAAGGTTAGACACAATTAAAAGAAGCACATCTAGAAGTATTTATAGTTAAAAAAAAAAAAAAACAAACAAAAAAAACCTTCGGCTTCTTCCAGTCTCAATAATTATTAGTTTTCAAGTCAGTAAAGTCACATGAATTAATAGTCGCTTCTACTTTGCACACGTGGTGATGAATGTCCTTTGTTCATTACAACTTCCGATGTTAACAGAATACAAGGATCAAATGTAAACTCCAACAAACCACAAAGAAAACTCTGGAAAAATGTAAAATAAAAATGTGATTTTTACTTTTTAAACAACAATAATCTATATTTTACTGGAACATACAACTAACCACCATTGTTTCACTCTCCAGTAACAATGAGATCATACATGCAAAACAAAGGAAACCACTCTTGGAAAGTCTACTTACCTGGATATACCATGACCTGGATAACAACAGAATCATACTTACTGTATTTAAGAAAACCACTCGTCACAATCCTTCCTTCTTCTTTTTTACAATCAATATTTTCTCTGGTCTCTTCTCTTGTCAGAAGTAAACTATGTAGTAGTAAGTAGACTATGAAGTGCAGCTTCAGTCTTCATTCCTACTATTCAAACAGGCTTTAAGTGTAAAATGTTAATTATTATCAACACAGCAATAAAAAATGCTGAGTTTTTACTGACTCAAACCAAAAGCAGATTTCACACTGATAAACCTCTTTCCTGCATATCAAGTCTGAGCTGTAGGGGTTCTTTGTTCTGGGTGTTTGGGGGAGTGTCAAGAAAAACGGTTAATTTGATACAGCCCAAAAAGAAGGGGATCAAATTCATTTAACCCTAAACACAGCTCTAAACATTCATCTGTTTATTCTTCGTATTGTGTTGTTCTTTTTGGAATTATCGACAAGGTAACGTTTGTCACTGATAAATGTTGTACACTTGAAATGTTGTAAAACCCAGAAGAACAATGATCAAATCTTGTGAGCCTTAAGGTCTTTTGAAGGACATTTACTGCCACCTAGTGGAGACAATGGAGAAAAGTCCAGAAACTAGTTTGTTATGCCTCCAAGGCCATGTGACAACAGAACATTATCTTTTAAACTGACAAATATCATCTGTGTTATTTCAAATATTCTCCCCAAAACAAATTCCCATGGCCAACGTCTGTAGCCAACATTAACTTCTGTTCCCATGGAATTGCATTATCAATACTTTCTTCTACTTTGCAAAATGCTCTTTAAATTTGGACTAAATGTTGTCTCGTTTCCTCAGGTTATGAAGGAGAAAATGTGAAACAGAACATTAAAGTCAACTGCTCATGTATTTAAATATTTGGAGGAATCTTGTGCAAATGTGTGTTTGTGTGAGTATGTCTCCACATTTACGCACCATTTAAGTGAATAAGTTATGAAAGTAATGGTTGAAAACACATCTCTGTGTTGCAATGCAGAGTACAAAATGAGTGAATCAGATCACGAAACAATAAAAAGCATCACTAAATAACTCTTAGAAGCCATTTTATTAGTTCGTACCATTTTGTAAATTATTAAAGTCAATAAAAACACACATTGCACGAACTGTAGTTAAAAAGAAAGTGGCAAACCATCTGTCTTCTCTGTTTTGAAAGGGGAGGAAAAGAAGTGATCTATGTTGGACTGAGATATAATCCGCCATCAATTTACAACACAGTCCTAACATCTGTCCCCAAGAAGTTTCAACCTCATTCACACCTAGAGACTGAAGACTCTGACTAATAATGGGTCAAGCAGTCCCGCCTCAACGACAGTAAGTATCTAGCAGAGTTTCCAGGTGGGCTACAGTCCAGTCACTTGAACCCTATATTTAACATGCAAAAGACAGAAAGTCAATGCAAACCACTGCACTTGCCGCAAATAAAAATTTAAAAGCAGCAAAAGAGAAAATCTCTCTTTTCGACAAAACCAAAAAGAAAAAACAACAAATACAGTGACAGAACATGAATTTACCTATATGTGTTATATACGGCAGCTATCAAAAATACATTTGATATTATCCACAAAGATCAAATGACAGAAGATCACACACACAAAACACTGAAGTAACTCAACATGTGGTATAGAAATAAAAGATCAAACTCTTTGCACATACACATCTTTGTACGTAGAATAAAATACTAGATATATATGGAATGAATGAATACTGATCCATTAAAAGCTTTATGTGTCAAGCGTAGTGTATGTATAGTAATCGCTTTTTGATCCCATTTGAATTTTGCCGTGAAACACATGTAAGAAGTCGTCAGCATAAAAGATAACAAGTCACAATTTGTCTGTGAAAATGTGTACATAGAAGACGGACCCAAACATTGCATGAGGGATGTCACCTTGTTTGTTTGAAGATGGACAGAGAGAAAGTTGCGATTATCATTTAGTTTTTTTTTTTTTTTTTTGTCATTCTTCCAGAAATGTTCCAAGGGTTGTAGCCTTGTAGTTGTTGGGGACGTACAAAGACGTACTGGATTATCTTCATGACTTTCTTGACTTGAAAAATCTTTTAAACTGACAAATATTATCTGTGTAATTCAAAATACTTTTTCCCAAATAAAGTTCCATGGCGGCCGATGTAAATGTCGGGCAATTGTTGCAAACGGCTTAATAATCTACAGGAATGAAGTGGAAAAAAACGTGGAGCACAAACCTGGCAAACCGTGCAGCTCCCTCAACACCAACAAACTCCCAACATTTGTTCCTAACATCAACTTAACAATTTAATATCTTTAAATTTTTGAGCAAATGTTTTATTTCATTGGATGAATGTCCAATATATTCTTAATTTGTACACTCCATGAACCAGATCAGTTCACTCCATTTATTATTCTGTTCCCACGGAATTACAATTTCAATACCTTCTTCTACACTTCGCAAAGTTCTTTAAATTTGGACTAGATGTCGTGTAGTTTCCTTAGGTTACGAAGGAGAAGATGTCAGATAAGCTGCTGTAAATTCAACGCTGTTTTGTTCGTGACTACTGCACTATGCCTTGATGTTGACCAACTCGAGGCCGGACAACCGACAGCTCTGCTTTGCTTGTCCTATTTAACACAAAGTACAGTAAGCTGGTGTGTTGGCTGCCTCTCTCTTACTTTAAGCCTATTATTTGTTGTTTTCCAGGCCACTCTGGTTAAGGAGCTCTAGGAGGACCAGGTTATCCTGTGTGTGCTAAATGCTAAAGCTAAGGACAAGAAGTCTGAAATATGCTCTGACCATCTCTATGCAAAGAGAAAGTGCGCTTACGTCAGCTGACGAAATAACGCCCAGGAATGACTGTGAAGCTCAACAACAGGATAGAGGACGTCACTGAACTTTGTTTTGAAAGTATAGAGGTGGGTGAGGCTGTCGGAGGAAACCCTGTAGAAGGACAGAATGCCACCCTCCCAGTCCAGATACACTCCAACATGACTGGAACGTGAGCAGAATGAAGATACATCGTTTCTCTTTCTATCATGCAGAACGTAACAATCATTAGGGTGTATTCGTAACATCATTTTCACAACATGTCAGACACCAAGACTTATTGTTGAATCCTGGCTTGCAGTCATTCCCGTCCCCTTTCCTGCCAATGCTTCTGTACGTTAGCCCGACGCTGAAGTGCCCCGCCACCTCCACCTCGAAGAAGCAGCGATCTTTTAGACCCTGTTCACATAGCACCTGCAGCCGGGGATCAAACCTTTGGGCGTGATGGGGATGTGGCTGCTCGTCCGCCACCCACGTCACCTTTCTGTTCCCTTCAGAGAGCTGCAGGTTCGCGTGTGCTGTGTTGGGGTCCAATGTGAGTTCGCAGGCATCTGAAAGTAAGAAAACACTTTATTACAGACTCTAATGGCTAAGGCTCATGCACCTGAGCACCCGAACTTTCCTTTATAGGCAATGCATCAAACTTCCTGACAAGTATACACAATGATCTGCCTTCAGGTGTTGAGGTGAGTTGCTGAACATACAAAACCAAGAGCATGCTACTCCGTCAACCACAATAATCCTCCAACGTTTGTAGTTAACATTAACTTACATGTGTATCATTAATTATTTTTAAAGTTTTGTGGTAATGTCTCATTACATTGGATAAAAGTCCAGTATATTCTTAAATTGTGGCATTTATTAATGTGTTCCCATGGAACTGCATTATCAAAACTGTCTTCTACTCTTCGTAGATTTCTTCTTTAAATTTGGACTAGATGCCGTCTAGTTTCCTTGGGAAGGAGAAGATGTCAGATAGGCTGCTGTAAATCCAGCGTTGTTTTGTTTGTGACTACTGCACTACAGCATGATGTTGGCCAACTTACGGTTGGACATCAGACAGCTCTCAACACTCATCACTTTGATTGTCCCAATCACAAAACACTTGGTGTATTCAGCTAATCTTATATTAGATTTTGAACACATTGATTAGTCCGTTGTATGGCTTCCATTATGGTTATCTAGCTACCTCTTTCTGTTCATTCCCTGCCACTTAAATGTTAGATTCATCACTTCAGAACGTTTCACCCAGTCCATAAAATAACTATTTCCAATTTGTCACTGTTCTGCAAATGTTCAGATGTTCATGATTCCCAGAGGAACTTACATTTCTTGAATCCTGGTGTCATCCGGTTCATTCCACCGTATTCAAAACTGTGGAGAAAAATGAGGGTTACATGAGACAGGGCTAGGATTATAATTACTTGAGTCTACCGAGCTTGTATTGTTGATCATTCCTCGGCTCACAAAGCATCTCATATTCTATAATTACCTGAGTTTGCTGAGCTTGATTTGTTTGTTGTCCCTCAGATCACTGAGCAGCTTCTCTCCAGAGTCTCCAAGATGGTTGTAGCTCAGGTCCAGTTCTTTCAAATGGGAGGGGTTGGACCGTAAAGCTGAAGCCAGATAACCACAGCCTGTCCCTGTGACCAGACAACCTGACAACCTGAGAGAAAAGGTGTTTAGCTCATGAAGAAGCAGGTTTTAGAAGTATTTCTTGAGAGCTTTATCGCCAATAATGAGTTTCCTGCATCCCATCCGTTCCATATTAGGATAAAAAAGAAAAAGAAACAGTGTGAAGAACATCCTCAACCAAGAGTGGTCTAGTGGGTTGCTGTATTATGACATGGCATATGTTTTCTAAATGTTTTAATATGTACCTCAGTGTTTTAAGTCTGCAGCATTGATTTGACAGTCCTTTACAGAGGACCTCCACTCCTGAATCTTTCAGGTCATTGTTGCTCAAGTCCAGATATCGTAAAGGTGAGGATGGGAACTTGAGACCAACGACCAGGTGTTCGACCCATTCTGTTGTCACTTTGCAGTCTCCCAGTCTAGGGTGGATAATGAGGTTAAAATCTGATTTTAAAAAAGCAGTGTAATACATACTGTATCAAAGTAATTTTCATTGTGGACAGGAAGGACCTGTCCTCTCCACATTTGTATTACAGGCTATCCAACGGTCTTTGATGCAAATATGCTCATAAATGCAGCATGAAATTCACAAACCAGATTATGTTGCAACCGATAGTAAAGGACAACATACAAGGCTTTTGTGCTGCTTCTCACAGCTGGTATCAGCCTCCTTCTGCCCTCCTCTGACGTGTTGTAACTCTTTAGGTCCAACAGATCAAGATCATTCTTTGATACCTGCAACATGTAGGCCAATGCAGAGCAGTGAAGGGGAGTCAACTCTGTTTTTGAACGATCGGATAACTTGAGATATTCCTGAATCTCGTCTTTGATTTTGTGGTCTCTCATCTCAACCATGGTCTGGAACAGGTTTATACAACTGTCTGGAGAGACGCCCTTCCTCCGTATGGATTTGAGGTAAGTCAACATTTTCTTGTCGGTATCTTGGCTTTGGTCCGGTGGCACAAGTAGTCCCTGAAGGACTCTTTGGTTGGGTTCAACCAGAAGGCCAAGAAGGAATCTCAGGAAGAAGTCCAGATGTCCATTCTCCTTCTCCAACACTTTGTTAACTGCCATCTTCAGAAGATCAAGTAAAGTGTGTTCTTTGTCTTCCAGACTCAGGAAGTTGCCCAGTCCTGCAGTATTACTGGTTGTAAGACAGTCGTAGACATAGAGAGCTGCAAAAAACTCCTGTATGGTCAAATGAACAAAGAAAAAGACCTTTTTCTGGGAAAAGACGTCTTCCTCTCTAAGGACTGCGTTCCAAAATCCAGAGTAGATAGATGCTTCTTTTACGTCAATGCCACATTCTTCCAGGTCTTCCTCATAGAAGATGAGTTTCTTCTCCTTAAGCATAACAAAGGCAAGCTTGCCGAGTTTCAGAAGAAATTCCTTGTGTGTCTTCAGAAGCTCTTTTTTGTTCTCCCCAGTCTTTTTGTCGTATTTTCTGCTCCTACGTTTTGTCTGGGCAAACAGGAAATACGCCATCATCTCTGTCAGGGTTTGAGGAATTTCAGTGTTTGCGTCTTCCTCAAAGACCTCCTTAAATAAGACGGCAGAAATCCAGCAGAAGATTGGAATCTGGCACATGATGTCAAGAGACTGAGAAGACTGAATGTGTGATGTTATCCGTTTAGCAAGATCCGAATCATCATTAAATCTTCTCCCGAAATATTCTACCTTCTGTGGGTCACTGAACCCTCTTATCTCTGTTACCATGTCCACATACTCTGCAGGGATCTGATTGGCTGCGGCTGGACGGGAAGTTATCCAGAGGTTTGCATCAGGAAGGAGGTTTCCCTGGATGAGGTTTGCAAGGAGGTTACTCACGGATGATACTTCCCTGACAGATGTTATCACCTTATTGCCCTCGAAGTCCAGACTAAGTCTACTTTCATCCAGACCATCTAGGATGACTATAATCTTGGTTCTGATGTAATCCTCTGAATCTTCCAGATCTTTGATTGCAGAATGAAAATCAACCAGGAGCTCATGCAGGCTTTTCTCACCTGTGACCAAATTCAGCTCTCGGAAAGCAAGATTGAAAATAAAATCCACATCCTGGTGTGCTTCCTCCTCGGCCCAGTCAAGGATGAATTTCTGCACAGCAAATGATTTTCCAATACCTGCAACACCCTTCGTCAAGACTGTCCTGTGGAGTTTCTCTTGGTCAGGCAGACGTCTGAAGATGTCATGGAGTTTAACCAAATGTTTTGACAACGGGCGCTCTTTCACTTTGCGCTCGAGTAGCTGGAACTCGTGGTCTGTACGTGGCCCCTCACTCTCTCCCATGGTGATGTAGAGCATTGTGTAGATTTTGTTAAGCTGCTTCTGCTGGTCACCATTGCCTTCAGATGTGAACATAAATTTGTTTTTCGTTGCTTCTTTGAGATTCTTCTTTGTTTTCAAAAGTTGGCTGTCACCTGTGACAATTAAAAGCAAGATAGTGAGTTCAAATGGAAAGAAAAAGCTAAATCAAAATACCAGATCTTGAACTGAAAATTTTGGAGAAACTTGATGCTTCACCACAACACAACACAAACTCTCTTGACCCCTAAATATTAATTTGCTAACAACAGCGATGACAAGATCTTATTGGATTGCTTGCATTGCACTGGAGTAGCAGTAATAGTGCTGAAACAAGTATTTAAACGTACCCATGTCTTGCTTCAGTTTTTTCCCACAACTTGGGCAGACATGTCCCGCTGAGGAATCAGACTTGTCCCCTTCAGAGCTGAGACACTGTTCGCATGACCAGTGTCCACAAGAGAGTTGGACAGGATGCCTCATAACATCCTTGCAAAATGAACAACTGGATGGTGACTGTCTGCAGGGAGTACAACAAACAACACCTTATTCTCAGCACTATCGCACAACCTACCATTTTTTCCAATTACCTTTTAATGTATTAATTAAAGTTAATGTAGTGTGGAGAGGGTAGCTCATACTTTGGCTCCAGAAAACTTGTGTTCTCTACTCCAAAAATGTTTTGGGGCCTCATATACGAAGGTTGTGTGCGTACAAAACTGTTCCGTACGTACTCACTTGCGGAAAAGTTCAGATGTATCAAGAATGAAATGTCCAAGAACTTTGTATGTGCCTACGCCAATGACATGGCTGACGTATGCTGGTTTTTACAAATGTGGGTGATGCTGGGAAACTGTCATAAATGTGAAAACTATTAGTCCGACTGATTGGGACTGTGCCGATCGACCCTGAGCAGAGCCATGCCAGCCATGTGGGACGGAGATATCCACTTGTCAGTCAGGTATATCAAAATCCCAAACAATGCATCTGAACAGGTCAACATTAAAGACCAATTTGCAGCGAGAACCAGTTTTCTGAATGCAATCAGAGCTATCGACTGCACACACATTTATATAAAAGCGCCATCACATGATGAACTTTTTAATGTCAACAGGAAACATTTTAATTCAATCAATGTACAGATCATATGTGATGCGCAAATGCAATTAACTAACATTGTGGCCAGTGGAGGAAAGCTGCCAAATAGGACATTTTTGCACATCTCCACTCCAGTGATTAGCGTCTCCAATTTGATTTCTGCGAAGTTCTTCTTTTTTCCTGTCTTACTCATTCTTATGTTTTCATTTTCTGATCATGCAGAGAGGGGAATCTCAGGTGCAGGGTCAATTTAAATATAATTTACGTATTTAATATATTTAATAATTGGCATGGACAGGGAGTTGCATATTTAAAAGGGGCGTGGACAGGAAGGGGTCGCGTACAACATGTGCGCTCGATTGGGATGTACAAAGGAAATGTGCTTCTGGATCTGAGCGTGCGCCACATTTTAGAAGGAAGTCCAAGTCTTCATACATGAGGCCCCTGGTCATCCAACACTGCTATAAACTCCCTAACTCTCTCTGGAATATTCTTTTCTCTTCTTTTATACACAGCGGTTTTTTTGCAGGTTTGACGGTATCTCACCACCATTAAAACAGAAGACGTACACGTTTTGATTCTACAGGGACATGGGGCATTTGTTTATAGCAGACGCAGAAACCTGATACTGATCTGATCACTTAAAAATACCTGGATCAGCCCCGATACCAATCCAGACATTCTTCCTCTAGCTAAAGTTAAATTTCTACATTTTATATGCGGAATCATTTTTTATTAATTTATTATTGCAAGTGGCTCAAACATGGAACTTTCACTCTTCATGGACATCTTGCTGGGAGCTACTGACCCAACTGCACTCTGCAAACTAGGAAGAAAGGTTGACCTGTTCATCTCTTTGTATGTCAAGGCATTGGTTATATTAACTGATACCTAAAATCAACTATTGTTACCAAGACATTCAAATTATGATGCAAAACAAAATGTTATTATTTCTTTTATAACTTGACAACAGCCAGTTGATTGGCCTCATCATAGAGTCATCGCTCTTGAGAGACATGTCGTCTGGATGTGAACTCATCTGTGAGCTAGGACTGATGGATGTACAGTAGATATATATGTTATGTTATATGTTATGTATGATATATGTGTTCAGGTAGATGTGTTCAGCAACTATGACAAAAACACTTCTTTATAGCATAATGGTGTATTTGATGTAAATTTACTTTATCTATTCATTAGAAGAAATAAGCATGAATTAGAATTAGCTTTGTGTCTATGGATCTTTTATTCTCTCTAAGAGCTGCAGACCCAACTACGCCAAACTGTAAACAAGGATGGGAGATTTTTAAATGTACACAGTGCTAAATCAGTTTTATTTATTATTAGTTTCACTGCATCAACCAAGACTTTGGATATGATGATATGATTAAAACTGTAACGCTGGACAAATCAAACACACTGGAACACATTATCTTCACTTCTTGTTCTAAACATGCTCACAAAGCTATTTTCACGAGAAAGTTGAGTTTTTAGATGTTTGATTTATATTGCACAAACTTTACCTCACACTGTCAAGATTGATCGGCCTCATCATGGATCTATCGCTCTTGAGAGACATGTCGTCTGGCGGTGAACTCATCTGTGAGCTAGGACTGATGGATGTACAGTAGATATACAGTCTTATTTATTGACTTATTAGATTCATTGCATCAACCAAGACTATGGATAGGTGGTCCTTAAAACTGTAACACTGGACAAATCAAACCCACTGTGGAACACATTATCTTCACTTCTTGTTAGGGTTGGGCGGTATGACGGTATTATACCGTGTGACGGTATAAAGTGCCTATCGGTAGAGATTTTGCAATACCGTTTATACCGGAGAAAGAGCAGATGTCTGCAGCATCTCTCTGAGTCACTGTAATTACACCGCCTCGACACACGGGGCACTGCAGGCATAGCAGACTGCTTGGTGTGGTTGCATGAGCACGACGAAGAAGAAACAGTTTCACCTGAGTGAACGGCATTCGGTAAAGCGGAGGCGGAGAGTGAACGTCACGAGGAAACGGAGGCAGCCTGACCCACCCATGACGAAGAGGAGGAGGAACTCGTTCCGAAAAGGGGCGCTACATCTGTTGTGTGGAACTTTTTCGGATTTAGAAAATAAAATCCGACAACGAACAAAAAGTGATAATCTGCAAAGAGTGTTGCGCGACTGTTGCTGCTGGAGGTGGAAACACTGGTAACCTCTTCCACCACTTAAAGTTAAAACATGCGAAGCAGTATTATATTATTATTTTCTTTAAAATAATAAGTTATGCTGCTGTGAGCAAATAAAAATAAAAGAGGAAAATGATCAAATGCGACAGTATGGTTATTTTAAGCCATTAATTGGATTTACAGGGGGAAAAATACCATACCACGATATATACCGTTACCTTGATATGAAATTACTCATACCATGATATAAGATTTTGCTCATACCGCCCAACCCTACTTCTTGTTCAAAATGTGCTCACAGAGTTATTATTTTCACGAGAAAGTTGAGTTTATCAGTGTTTAGACACTGATTTATAGTGCACAAACTTTACCTGTCACCGGCTAAGTTGATTGGCCTCATCATGGATCTATCGCTCTTGAGAGACATCTCGTCTGGGTGTGAACTCATCTGTGAGCTAGGACTGATATACAGATATATGTGTTCAGGTAGATGTGTTCAGCAACTATGACAAAAACACTGAAAAAATATGATTAAAACTGTAACACTGGAAAAATCAAACACACTGGAACACATTATCTTCACTTCTTGTTCTAAACATGCTCACAAAGCTATTTTCACAAGAAAGTTGAGTTTTTAGATATTTGATTTATAGTGCACAAACTTTACCTCCCACCGTCAAGATTGATCGGCCTCATCATGGATCTATCGCTCTTGAGAGACATCTCGTCTGGAGGTGAACTCATCTGTGAGCTAGGACTGATGGATGTACAGTAGATATACAGTCTTATTTATTGACTTATTAGATTCATTGCATCAACCAAGACTATGGATATGATAGGTGGTCCTTAAAACTGTAATGATGGACAAATCAAACACACTGTGGAACACATTATCTTCACTTCTTGTTAGGGTTGGAAGGACAGATTCAGATAACACTCAATTGACTGCCTCCAGTTATACATTGATCTAAACATTAAGGATCATTTGGTAAAGATGGCTGACATTTTGATTAATCATGACATCACACCGAGGTAAACGTTACCTGGTTGAAGGTCCACTGGTGGACTCTGAATACGATCTCCTCCTTTTCATTTCTGCTGCTGCAGAACATTGAAAGTAAAAAAAAAAAAAAAACATTTTAAATTGTATGTACATGAGAACGTTTTGACCACCTGCCTAATATTGTGTCGGTCCAAATATTTGCAGGCAAAGCAGCCTTGACCCGTCGACTCAACTTGACCTCTGAAGGTGTGTTGTGATATCTGGCAACAAGAAGTTATAGCAGATGATTTAAGTTCTGATGTGTCCACTGTAGGAGCTTTCATCAAAGGTCAGGGGTCAGTGTGGAAGCCCTGACTGGTCTGCAGCTACACAGCCTCAAACTAAACAATCTGCAATCCACTGAGTGTTCTGACTCCTTTCTGTCAGAACCAGCATTAACATTTTCACCAGTTTGGACCAGCCAGACCACGGCTGTTCTGGACATGTTCTGACCGAGCTGTCTAGCTGTCACAGTTGAATCCTCATCAAAATCCTGCTTTTAATATCAGCTTGCTGTCTGATATAATAGTCATGATAACCAGATATTCATAATGGTCATAATGTCATGGCTCATCGGCGCCATGTGTTTACAGAAAATGACATTCATTTCATTTTCTGAAAACACTCTCTAAGCAAGTCATAAACTTCATGAAATATCATTTTGCTGTTTTTCTTTCTTCAAACTTCTTAATTTTCATTAATAATTTTATTTCCTCTTCTTCCAAAAGTACCATTCTGTTCTCAAAGTTCATTACTGTCGATAATAACTGTTTTTTTTTTTTTTTTTTAAACTGTCTTCTTCTTTTTGTTCTTTTCGTACCAAAACAAAAGAGGAGATGACTTTAGTTTTCGTTTGCACTGCCTGCAAGGACAATAACGACACTCTGATGATATGCAAGGAGAATTTTTATTCATTACTTTCTGGGAACATGAGCGGTGCAACATTTGCATTGGGGCAACGTTTAAACAAAGAATAAAACAAAGAAAATGAAAATTGCCGAATGTAAATTAAAATATATTCAACCTCACAAATCATGCACAATCAATCTCTCTCTCTCTCTCTCTCTCTCTCTCTCTCTCTCTCTCTCTCTCTCCTTATTTCTTGCACCACAGCTCCATCTAGTGGCCCTCTGCAGGACAATCTGCAAACGTCATCCCCTCTCTTATATACAGTCAATGACCCTCCCCCACTCTTCAGAAAACACAACAAACCTCATTTACTCTATACAGAATCACGCACGAGCAAAGAATAATAATAAAATAAATTAAGAATAACAGTAAACACAACAATCTAGAGGACGGAGGGGTCAACTCTGACGTTTCCTTTTTTCTCTGTGACGCACAACAACAACAGACGGACAAGACGCGAAACACCTCAGCCAGCTCTCACCTGAAAGTAAAATATTAATGATAAAGACTAAATAAATACTGATATCGCTGTTAAAACTCACCTTTAGTCCTTTGTTTTGGTAAACGTCTTCTCTCTCTGCGTCCTATAAGCCTGGACTCTGAGGGACTTTCTGTTCATGCGTTTACTTTCGGTTTCGTGTCCTAGCTCTGGCTCCTCCCCCTTGACAGTTCAGATTAAACAGAATGTCAACAAACAACACGCCGAGCAGCAACCGTCTCACGTGCACTTTTAAGGTTTTAGGATCAACTTTTAAAAAACACAGAGGAACTATAGCTTTCTTTGTCAGAACAACTTTCACAGATTCCATCTAATTTCCGCATTTCCATTTCTCTTGGTGGTTTTATACAGAAGTGTGCAGTTAGGGGCCTCAGATAGTTTCATCTGAGGCCCCTAACAGGATGGGTGTTATAAATAACACCCATCCTGTGTTATATCTGCTCCTCTCTGTTTTATTCTCTGAACCCTCTGACGCTCTGAAATGAGAGTTTGTGCCACTTTAGCTCAGTTTAAATGTTTTTGAGAACAGTTTGTGCCACACAGTGCAGGAAATGACAAATTATAACATTCAGTTGACTGTGAATAGACAAATCCGCCGAAACACGGAAGTAAAGCAGCGCCGCCATTACTGCGGGCCTTGCTGCTAAGGAAATAGCGGAAGTAGCGTGTTGGTCCCGTAGGCGGCTGTAGCAGATGTTAGCTGTAGGAAATGTTATTTTTATTTAGTTTTTTTAGTACGTATGCTGTCCAGTGATGCCGGGAAGATCGTGTTGTGTGGTTGGCTGTTTTAACAACAGCACAAAACTACAGGCCTGGAATAAAACTGAAATTCACGAACCTTTATTGCACATCGACTGTCCATGTTTACGGCCATACGGATTACACAGCGTTCCTGGTTATTCTATATAACTAGATGTAGATGTAGAATATTTATTCTATTATTATTCTATTTATTCCTAGATATAGGATATTTTATTGCTACAACTGGTCGTGGCTAATAATTATTTGCAACTTGTGAACATATTAGCAACACAGCTAGTGTAGAATGACCTTCGGTTTTATTGTTGTCATCAATTAGCTTAGCCTTATAGCTACACGTCTCAATTACATTACATTACATTTGGCTGACGCATTTTTACATTAATACATTATGTTGTCAGTAAATTGTGAACATATTAGCAACACAGCTAGTGTACAATGGTGTTCGGTTTTATTGTTGTCATCAATTAGCTTAGCCTTATATCTACACGTCTCAATTACATTACATTACATTTGGCTGAAGCATTTTTACATTAATACATTATGTTGTCAGTAAATTACCTTTATCGGTAAGTTTTGGCCATTGCCTGACATCATCTACCCAATGTTCCCTTTCACCAGACATTTTCTTTCATGAGCAGGATCCGCTTTCATTGAAATGTCATTAGAGGGTACCGGCACCTTTACTGTACTGTACTCTGTACTGTACACCGTCACACTTCACAGGCCCGCAGTAATGGCGGCAGGCAAGATGGCGGCGCCCACAGAGTTCGCGGCGGATTTGTCTATAAGTCAAACCTTCATCATCCATCTGTTAAATATGTGGGATTAAAGAAAACCTAACTCTAACTCTAGCTCTAAATATCTGACCAGAGAGTTGATGCTGAAGAGCTTCACCTCATCAACACACACATGTCTTTGTGATATCAAGTGTCCATCTTTAAATAGATAGATAGATGTATACATTATGATTTATTATTATTTATCCAGAGGGAAATTCAGTGTCGCTTCAGTAGCTTCATCACATAAAAACAGATATGGAATAATAATAATAAAACTATATATATAAAACCCCAGTCCAGTTGGGTCCTCACATGGCGGTGTTGTAGTCTTATGTCCTGAGGGACAAATGTCCTCAACATGTCCGTATAGCAGGACAGAGACAGCAGCCTGTCACTGAATCAGCTTCTCTGTCTGATTATGGCGTCCTGTAGAGGGTGGTGGACATTGTTCATGATGGACCAGTGTTTGTTCAAGGTCCTTGCATCTACCTCCCCCTAGAAGAAGACTCAAGGGTAGAACATGTCCAGCAGCTTCCGGCAGATGTTAAACCACCTTAGCTTCCTGAGGACATAGAGCTGTCTCTGACTTTTTTTGTGTCTACGTTAGCCGGCCAGTCCAGTTTGTGATCCAGATGTAGACCCAAGTACTTATTGGTCTGAACCAACTCTACACACTCCCCATTGATGGTTGCAGGCTGCATGTGAGGCCTGGACCTCCAGAAACCCACTTGGTTTTAGTTGCATTGATCAGAAGGTGCTTTGCTTCGCACCATGAAATAAAGTCGCCCACCAGATTCTTGTACTCTCCTGTCCATCCCTGATACACCCCACAATTGCAGGGTCAGCTGAGAACTTCTGGTATTGAAACGCGTCCCCAGCCAGCACTTGAGGTCTGATCTCAGTTTCTCTGCCAACATCATTTGGGGCACAGTAGAATATAATAACAGCTGCTGTCTGTAATGGATCTCCACCTACCGCCGTTTCAGAACCATGAACAGCTGGTTGCTGACTTGGAGAGATGATCCATGTTTTGGAAAAAGCTGTAAAGTTTTTCACTCTTTAAGTTCTTTATTTCTTGATCTCTGCCCTGATGTTATTTCTTTTAGAGACAAATACTAATACTATCTTATTCATGTGATCATTTCTAATAGTGGTTGAATAAATGAGTTAAACTACTCTTCCACAGATCAGCCCTGTTGAGTAGGTAGTCTTTAATGTGACCCAGGACTCATTGTGTGTTCACACTACCAAAGGAAGGAGGTCACGTGTCCCACACCACCTCCACGTGTGAACTGAGATGAGATCACTCAAATGTGTCCAGTGCTTTAAGCTAAATTTCCGAAAACAAAGCTAAGTTAAAGTTGAAGAAGACACTTGGTCCTGTCCAGTTGATTTTGTACTAGCGTTGTTCTTTAGACACCTGGATGGATGAGAATAAACCATTTTCAACAACACAGTCTGTGGCGTGTTGATTTTTATTGTGAGTTAAATAGTTAAAACCACCTCAAGGACACTTCAGCACCGTAAAACAAAGAGAACAACATGCTGATAAAGTCTCAAATGTCGTCTTTTGTCAACAGCTACGAGTACGCTTATCAAAATTACACAATGCAACATCAAAACATAAATCTGAGTAATTATTTCAGGATTATACCAAAGTTTCTCAACAAACATGGCTTTGACATCACAGAGGACACTCTTTGCTTTCATTTATGTCATTGACAAACGTTCAGGAGAGTCCAAGTTCTTAGTTTTATTCTGTTTTTATTCTGTCTTTGATACAGAACCAGCTTCCTTCTCACTGGGCGACGCCTCTCGTCTCCGGGGGCGAGTTGTCGCTGTCGTCCTCCCAGGCTGAAGACGTGAACCCTGCGGGGGCGGAGATGGAGTGTGTAGCAGGGGTGTGCCCGAGTCCTTGGTACCGCCCGCTCGACGAAGGGGAAGAGGGCATCGACGTGGCTGCCACGGCGACAGGATCCTGCGAGGTGAGGAGGCCGGTGTGCTCGGTGTGCTCGGGCCGAGCAGCGGCACCGAAATACATCTTGTTGGGACGACCCAGGAACGTACGACCTGAGGGTGGAGATATGTAACAGGTGTACTTTTTTACTTATTTCAAACTTATGATTAAGAACATAAGCCAAAAAGAACATGGGCGACCGTCTCCGACACTCACCAACATGGCGGACCTGCTCTGTGACGTCGGCTCTAATGTCGGAGAAATCCCACATGGCCAAGAAGCTGTCGAAACACGACCCCTCCTCTGCTTCCTGGATGGACAGATGAACAGATGACCGTACCGAGACACTGTGTTGTAGGCCGATATGTTAGTAGGTAAGTAGGTGGAGCCTTTACCTGTACGTAGGGCTTGTAGGTGAAGGTGTAGTGGTGAGCGATGGCAGCCAGGAACATCTCTATGCAGATGATGAAGTCCTGTTACGGTTAATCCGTCAGTTGGTTAATGGGTCAGTGATTTGCAGTGTGGAGACACAAAGACAAAATCTGATTAAACGCAAGTTGACTTGTCAATTTGATCCCCTTGAGGTAGCGGTTGTCAGTGGCAACTGTCAATGATCATGATGGCACATCTTGTTTTTTTGCATTTAAATTTAATACTTTATATCTAATTAAAAAACGAATCTTCTTAGACACTTGAAGAAACATCAGCTACATCAGCTAGTGTTTTGGTTTGACCCACCCACTAACCTAGAGGGGGCGGGGCTTATGACCTATAAAGCAGCCAATTGCATGCAGAGGTATTGAAATGCCCCAAAATAAAATCCAGATGGTGTGTCACCAGACTCACATTCACCTAACTTCTAGCTGATTCAAAAGGGAACTGGTCAAAGAGGTGGAGTTTGAAGATGCTACAGGACAGCTAGCAACCTGAGAGGACACACACCTGTCATTGAAAGCCTTGGCTTCATTTAAAAATGTGAGTTTTATTTCAATTAAAAAGAAAATATGGAGAAATTAACAATAGAGAACCAAAACTGTTTGTTTTTTTGTTCCAGGCTGTAATCATCTAGAGGGAGTGACTCGCCTGTGGAGCCTCGTGTCATTAGAGGAACTGAAGTTCTTGGTTTTCAACATTGAGCTTTTCAGCTGCAGTTTAACCTGAATCAAAGGCCAAAGGTCAAAGTGTCTGTTTATGTTTGTAAATGTCCAAACCTGGAGTCCAGTAGCCACGGCCTCCACGCTGTCCCAGTCCCAGGTGTGTTTGTCAGAGATCACACCTACTTTCACCAGGAACGCTATGAAAACTGCCTGCCTGAAGAGGAACATTTAGGATTAAAATCTAATCTAAAATCCAACAGACAGTTCAGACGGCTTCTAATATTGACATTCTTACCAAAACGAGACGAACACAACCAGTTTGACGCAGAGGAACTTTCCCACAGGCCTGATGGGAGTCAGCTCCTCTCTGAGAGCTCGGTACAGCAACAGCAGACAGTACATGGCAAACTGCACAAGAGACACAAATGCATGTTTAACACCGACTGACTGTAGAGCATGCAGCGTTCTGTCTCCTACGACCGATGTTACAGTCCAGGCTGAAATGGACCGAGGGTTCGGTCTAAGGACGTGTCTGTGCCGTGTCTTTACCAGCTGTGATATGTTGTTGATTATGACCAGGTAGGACCAGGCGTTCCTGAAGCTGAAGTTGGCTTCGTCGTAAACTCCACAGAGTTGACAGATGCTGCAGACACGGAGACAAACACTGGTTCACTGGTCTCCACACGAGGTTTGAAAATTTAAAAGTTTTAAAGTGTCTGATTAAATGAGAATCATAAAGGTTACAGGTGGCTCCGCTGGGATTTGAACCCACGATCTACTGCATGTAAAGCAGACATGATAACCTCTACACATGGAACCAGTGATGGAGTCACTTACCAAAACATTAGGTACAGTGAATGTATTTAAATATAACAGTCCTGTAGTAAATCTTAGATTCATGACGGTTATAATGTTCAAGGTGGTGATTCACCTGGACGATCATTTTGGAGGATGTAGTTTATGGTGCTGTTAAACTGGACTGAATCAGACCAAGTTGTTTCTGTTATTTAACACTATCGTCATGGTGACAGAAGAACACTTGGAGCACTATCGCCATGGTGACAGAAGAACACGGAGCACTATCGCCATGGTGACAGAAAAAATCTTACAGTATCATTACTGTGGTAACAGATAGAGAAGGGTTGCCATGGGAAACCATAGTTTAACACTACCAATGTGGTTACAGGAGACAGGCGATCGCCATGGTTATAGAAGAAAACTTACAGGGCTGTCACCATGGTTACAGAAGGAATCTTACAGGGCTATCACCATGGTTACAGAAGGAAACTGACAGTGCTATCACCATGGTTACAGAAGGAAACTTACAGTTCTATCACTGTGGTTACAGAAGGAAACTTGCAGTGCTATCCCCATGGTTACAGAAGAAAACTTAGGGCTATCACCGTGGTTACAGAAGGAAACTTACAGTGCTATCACCGTGGCTACAGTAGGTAACTTACAGTGCTATCACCGTGGTTACGGGTCTGACCACAGTGTACTGTAGGACTCCCAGCTTACACCTGAACAGCAGGACCCTGACAGAGAGAGACATGTGAACAATTTAACATCCATTCATTCATTCATCACGTACAGTGAACCCCACCTCCACCCCAACCTCCTCCTCTTACTCTCCCATGGGCCACGGAGGGCAGCAGCACAGCGGGGGCAGGTGGGGCTGCTGCTGCTGCACCTCCAGCATGAGCACCAGGCTGGGGTACTGGTTGCTGAGGAAGTTCAGCAGGAACACCAGGAAGTTGTAGATGACGTAGGCCTCGTAGCACTCCCTGCACGTGTCCACGTAGATGGCCAGGCTGGGGTAGCGCAGCGCCAGCCACTGGACGGGAGACAAGACAAGACCTGAACTCAGAGTTGACCCGTATCAGGCCCGAGTTACAGCAGAGTGGAATAAATGACTCACACTGTCCAGACTGTAGATGGGAACCATCCATAGGATCCTGGAGAAGGAAGACAAGAGTCAGACTTTAACGATGACGTCTCCTTTAAAACAAGACTCAGACTGAAACAGGTTCATGTTCTGCCTCTTTGTCGTCATGTGGTGTCGTAATGATTCCTAATGTTCTTTAGAGGATAGAAGCTCAGTGCTCCAACTGATTACATCATGTACGTAGCCTCATTGTCTGGGACTGTTCTCAGTCGGATTATTGTCCACGTCGGTTTAATCGAGGTCTGTATGATGCAAATAACTGTTACACAATTAAATATGTCCTCTAGTGTGATATGAACCGGTCAGCCATAACATTATGACCACTGATTAGCAGGTTGTCATGGCTCCTGTTGCTGGGTGGGGACACATCAGGAGGCAAGTTGACCATTTTGTCTTCAGAGCTGATGTTTAGAAGCAGGAGGAGGAGGAGGAGGAGGAGGAGGAGGAGGAATGAGGAAGAGCAAAGAAGAGGACAGGGAGGAAGAAGAAGAGGAGGACAAGGGAGGAAGGAATGGGAAGTAAAGCAGGAGGAAGATAAAGTGGAGGAAGATGAGGAAGGAAAGGAAGAGGAATTACAAAGGAGGAGGAAGAAGAGGGGTTAGAGGGTTAGGGGTTAGGACGAAGGAAGAATAAGATTAGGAATGAACGGAGAGGAAGGGGAATTAGAAAGGAGGAGGAAAAGGAAGAAGAAGAGAGAGATGAAGAAGAGGAAGAGGAGGGGGGAGGAGAAGGACAGAACAGGAGGTAGAGCAGGAAGAAGAGAAAGTTGAGGTAAAGGGAGGAGGAAGAAGAAGAGGAGGAAAGAGGAAGAAAGGAGGGAGAGGAGGAGAAGGAAAGAACAGGAAGTAGAGCATGAAGTAGAACAGAAAGAAGAGAAAATGGAGGTAGAGGAGGAGGGAGAGGAAGAGGAAGAGAGAACCTCTACCTCTCCAGTTGACTTTACTACCTCATATGTCCTGTTACCTGATGATGGGTTTCTGCAGCTCAGGCTGGGTGTAGTGCACCATGTGCTGCAGGATGCCCCACAGTGAGATGGGGATGGTGAGGAACACAAACACCCCGGCTATGAACCAGGCCTTGCTGTGAGTCCCGACCTGCAGAGAGACAGAGGACACAACATCCTCGTTCAGTCGAGACAGAGAGAGAGAGAGAGAGAAGGAGGAGGAGGTGCTGACTCGGGGGGAGGCGGGGGGGAGGACCTTGTCTTTCTGCAGCTCCCAGATACAGAGCGGCAGCACGGCCACCAGCAGGAGGGCGTAGAGGACCAGGACCAGGGGACGGATCCACCTCCTCCACTCGGCACACGAGCACGGCATGACGACGGCTTCACCCTGAACGCATCCTGAACAGAAAGACAGAAGTATCAGAGAGTAGGTCTATAAACTGATCAGCCATATCATTATGACCAGCCGTCGAGGCCTGGACCCCTCTAGAGTCTAGACCTCTGAAGGTAGAGCACCAAGATGTAAGCAGCACATCCTTTCTTCTCCTCCTCTTCCTCCCCATCCTCTTCTTCGTTCCCCCTCTTCCTCCTCCTCTTTCTCTTACTCATAATCTTCAGCTTCTTTCCCCTCTTCCTCAACTTCCTGTTCTTCCTCCTCCTTTCTCATTCCTCTCCCGCCTTCTCCTCCTCCTCTTCCTCCTGTACTTCCTCTTCCTCCTCCTCTACCTCCACTTTTTCTTCATCCTGCTCTACTTCCTGTTCCTTCCTTCTCCTCTTCCTCTTCCATCTCCACCTCTTCTACTCCCTATTCTTCCTCTCTCTCCTCTCCCTCCTCCTCTTCCTCTTCTTCCTCTTTCTCCGCTACTTCGCCTTCCTCCCTGTCCTCTACCTCCCCTTTTCCTCTTCTTCCTGCTCTACTTCCTGTTCCTTCCTTCTGCCCCTCTTCCTCTTCCTCCCTGTCCTCTTCCTGGCTCTTCCTCCTCCTCTTCTACTTCCTTTTCTGCCACCTCCTCCTCCTCCTCTTCCTCATTCCTCCTCCTCCTCTTCTACTTCCTTTTCTTCCTCCTCCCCCTCCTCCTCCTCCTCTTCTACTTCCTTTTCTTCCTCCTCCCCCTCTTCCTCCTCCTCTTCTACTTCCTTTTCTGCCACCTCCTCCTCTTCCTCCTCCTCTTCTACTTCCTTTTCTTCCTCCTCCCCCTCTTCCTCCTCCTCTTCTACTTCCTTTTCTGCCACCTCCTCCTCCTCTTCCTCATTCCTCCTCCTCCTCTTCTACTTCCTTTTCTTGCTCCTCCTCTTTCTCTTACTCATAATCTTCAGCTTCTTTCTCCTCTTCCTCGACTTCCTCTTTTTCCTCTCCCTCCTCTTCTTCCTCCTCCTTTCTAATTCCTCTCACTCCTCCTCCTCCTCTTCCTCCCGTACTTCCTCTTCCTCGTCCTCTACCTCCACTTTGTCTTCATCTTGCTCTACTTCCTGTTCCTTCCTTCTCCTCTTCCTCTTCCTCTCTCTCCTCTACCACCTCCTCTTCCTCTCCATCTCCCCCGTCCTCTACCTCCCCTTTTTCTCTTCATCTTGCTCTACTTCCTGTTCCTTCCTTCTACCCCTCTTCCTCTTCCTCCCTGTCCTCTTTTTGGTTCTTCCTCCTCCTCTTCTGCTTCCTTTTCCTCTTCCTCGTCCTCTTTTATTTCCATTTCTGTCTCCTCCTCTTCCTCATTCCTCCTCTTCCTCTTCCTGCTTCCAAACATCACCTCTGAAGACAAAATGTTCAACTTGCCTCGTGATGCGTCCCCACCCAGCAACAGGAGCCGTGATAACCAGATAACCAGTGGTCATAATGTTATGGCTGACCGGTTCATATCACACTACAGGACACATTTAAACGTGTAACAGTCATTTGCATCATACAGACCTCGATTAAACCGACGTGGACCGAGAGTGATGGACAGATTCAGACTCTGGAGTCGCGGCCTGTTTTCATCCTCGGCTCCGGTCTCGTTACCAGGCAACGCATCCCCCCATCCCCGGAGGACCGAGGCTCGGCTCCGCTCCTCTGGTCCCGTTTGATCCGCTCACAGGTCTCCGGTCCCCGCAAGCATCGATCACGTCCAGCCGTTCAACCCTCCAGGCCCCGGGCTCCGGGGCTGCAGCAGCTCGTCCGTGGTTGTCCTCCCGTTTTCCGTGTTTACGGACCAGTGTCGTAACCGGGAGGAACCGTCGCTCCACGAGTCACGTGGTCGGAGAACAAATTAAATGATCTGAATTTAATTATTTTAAATAAAAAATATTATATAGGATAAAATTTATAGGACAGAAGTGTAAATGTAAATAATTATAATAATGATTATTTAATTATAATGTTTACGATTAATACCAAAAAACAAAACAATATTTATATAAAATCATTAAATTACTTTTAAATTACATTTATTTTACTTCATTGATCTAATTTTATAATTTTTAATATTATTTAGATTTTTGATTTTTTCAAACTTATTATTAAATTAATTTATAAAATAAGTAAAGGAAATAAAAAACATGAAATACAAAAATCTTAATTTTCTAAATGTATCTATAGGACAGAAATGATGTGATAATAGTAAAATACTAATAATTATAATTATGATTATTGGTTAAAGAAATTATGGGCAAATTCAGACATAAATATTAAAAGTTAAATGTTTAAAAAGTCCAAATCATGAAGAAAAATAATAAATAAAAACCGTGATATCTATTATTATTAGTTTTAAAAACAAAACAAAATAAATCTGAAGTTAAAATACATATAAAATAATAAACAAATGATTATGAGAAATAAATATGAGATTAAAAACGAAGAATAATGTTCATGAACATTGATAATACAGTTTTATTGACAAATATAATTTACATTTAACTTAAGATGAAAACTCAAAGACAGACTGTGACTTCAGTCTCTGTACAACTTTAGAAACCAGGATTATTTTTGGCAAAAACAAGACTTTTACATGTGAGACAATAAAGGAAGCTGTTGTTCTTCATCTAACCACTAGAGGTCGCTCTCTGCTGTCAGGAGACTCGGGTCAGTTCATCCCAGAGTGGATGCATGAAACCAGGAAGGATTTAGGAGGTCAGGAGGTCGTCACCTGGAACCGTTTCACTTGTGTTTCATTTAGTACCGTCAGGAGGAGGAGGAGGAGGGAGGAGGAGGAGGAGGAGGTAGAGGATGAGGATGACCCAGAGAAGGAAAAGTAGGGGAAGACGAGGAGGAGGAAGTAGAAGAGAAGGGATAGGTGGAAGAGGAAGAGGGTGAGGATGGCGCAGAGGAAGACAAGGAGAAAGAGGAAGAGGTGGAGGTAGAGGAGGTAGTGGAGGTGGAAGATGAGGAGGAAAACAAAGAGTAGGTGTAGGAGGAAGTGGAGGAAGATGGAGGTAGAGGAGGTAGAAGACAAGGATTAGGGGTAGGAGGAAGAGGATGAGGATGACGCAGAGGAAGACAAGGAAGAGGAGGTAGAGGAGGCAGAAGAAAGCGAAGAGTAGGTGTAGGAGGAAGAGGAGAAGGAGGTAGACAAAGAGGAAGATGAGGAGTTGGAAGTAGAGGAGAAAGAGGAGCTGACAAGGTTGATGCAGAGGAAGAAGATGAGGAGAAAGAGGAGGTATTGGAGGTGGAAGACAAGGGGTAGGAGGACGAGGATGACGCAGAGGAAGAGGAGGAGGAGGTAGAGGAGGAGGAGGAAGCTGGGGAGGGATGGAATGACCTCCACAATCATCAGACCTAAACTCAGCTGGTTTGGGATGAGTTGGACTTTAAAGATAACCGTTCCAGGAGACGTCCTCATGAAGACGAAGCTAAAACTCCACATGTCCCTTCATAGGTTCATATATAATATAATATAATATAATATAATATCTATACTCCAGAGTCCAGAGTTAATAACAGAATAAATAACGCTGGTAGATGTTGATCGATGGCGTCCCTCAGTGCTCGGTGTGTTGTACTGGAGACTCGTCCCGTGGTGGAGAGGAAGCGTACTGTTAGAGAGAGAGTCTGAATACCAGCAGCAACACAGACAGGACTGGAGGGGAGAGACAGGGGGGAGACAGGGGGGAGACAGAGAGTTAGATTAAAGGGGCACTCCAGCAATTTAATATTTCACCGTTGCATCTTTTATTTAAGTTGCTGTTTAATTGTATTTATTGAAGGAGGAAGAAGAGGAGAAGAAGGAGAAGGAGAACAAAGAGAAGAAGATTAAAAGCTGCTCCGCTGATTTAATATTTCAGTGTTTATTTTGTTGAGGTCGTCAGGTGACTTTTATTTATCCTACATTTCCCAGAGTTCAACAGGACAGTTGATTAGACATGACGTCATATGTGTGGACTGCACTGTAATTAGGGAGGAGGAGGTTGGGGTGGATGGAGGGCGGGAAGGAGAGACCCGTTGATCTGAACATTTAGAGCTTCAACTCTACTGGACGTAGAACGGATGAAGAAAAGGAGGAGGAGGAGGAGGAGGAGGAGGCGAGGGAGCAGAAGGAGGAAGAAGTGAAGGAGGACGAGGAAGAGGGTGATAAGGAGGAAGAGGAGGAGAAAGAGAAGGAGGAAGAGGAGGAAATGAAAGATGAGGAGACGAAAATAAAAAAGAGGAGGAGGAGTTAGAAGAAGAAGAGGAGGATGGGAGGAAAGAGGAAGAGGAGGAAGAGAAGTAAAGAAGAAGGAGGAGAAGGAGTTAGAGAAAGAAGAAGAGAAGTTGGAGGAGGAAGAGGAGGAGAAGAAAAGGAGGAGGAGGAGGACAAAGAGAAGGAGGAGGAAGAGGGTGAAGGAGAGGAAATTAAAGATGAGGAGAAGAAAATAAGAAGACGAAGGAGG